>NC_056439.1:15184001-15484001 GCF_018296145.1 Oncorhynchus tshawytscha | reverse complement strand
TTTTTCCTCCTAACATAACGATGGCCATTATGGCCAAACAGTTCTATTTTTGTTTCATCAGACCAGAGGACAGTTCTCCAAAAAGTACGATCTTTGTCCCCATGTGCAGTTGCAAACCTTAGTCTGGCTTTTTTATGGCGGTTTTGGAGCAGTGACTTCTTCCTTGCTGAGCGGCCTTTCAGGTTATGTCGATCTAGGACTCGTTTTATCGTGGATATAGATACTTTTGTACTTGTTTCCTCCAGCATCTTAACAAGGTCCTTTGCTGTTGTTCTGGGACTGATTTGCACTTTTCGCACCAAAGTACGTTCATCTCTAAGAGACAGAACTTCTCTCCTTCCTGAGCGGTATGATGGCTGCATGGTCCCATTGTGTTTATAGTTGCGTACTATTGTTTGTACAGATGAACGTGGTACCTTCAGGTGTTTGGAAATTACTCCCAAGGATGAACCAGACTTGTGGAGGTCTCCAATTTTTTTCCTGAGGTCTTGGCTGATTTCTTTTGATTTTCCCATGATGTCAAGCAAAGAGGCACTGAGGTGACATAATTTTCTGGAATTTTCCAAGTTGTTTAAAGGCACAGTCAACTTAGTGTATGTACACTTCTAACCCACTGGAATTGTGATACAGTGAATTAGAAGTGAAATGATCTGTCTAAACAATTGTTGGAAAAATTACTTGTGTCATGCACAAAGTAGATGTCCTAACTGACTTGCCAAAACTATAGTTTGTCAATAAGACAATTGTGGAGTGTTGAAAAATTAGTTTTAATGACTCCAACCTAAGTGTATGTAAACTTCCAACTGTGTATATATATATATATATATATATATATATATAGTATACATAATTTATAAATCCCAAAATGGTTTGCCCCTTTAAGTCTATCAAACGTTTGCAAGTTTGAGCATGTATCCATTAGGCCTATGGAAATTTGTGGAGTGGTTGAAAAACAAGTTTTAATGACTCCAACCTAAGTGTATGTAAACTTTCGACTTCAACTGTATATATATATAAAATTAGTTTAAAAACAATGATTGATAGGCAGTTTAAACTTCTTGAATTCAATCATTATTGGGTTCAAATACACATTTCGATTTGTGAAACGCCATCCACAACAACCACAATCCGTAAGGCAAACAGCTAAATGAGAGAGCAGCAGTGTGATTCACATCAATGCTCTATGTAGATATCAATAATAAGTGATATCCATATCGCTGTAGACTACACCACTACTGTCATCCTTACCTCCAAGCGTTTATTCAAGTTGGATCTTTGGATGCCGACAGCAGTCGCAGCATTGGAAGACATAGCTTGGACTGTAGCCTACAAAAGCCTATTCCTGCTCTTTTCTTGCGATCCATCAAACACATTTGCTGTGTCATCATAGTGGTCTCTGACTTGTGATCATACTTGCTCAGGTGGAACAAACTTAAACTTGCGCCTTTTTCAATGTTGATTTGAATGTCAAGAAAACAGAGAATTCTCAAAGATTTTTTTCTCGCAAACTTAGTTTCTGAATTGAAAAGTAATCCTCAAAGTAATCATCTAGTTTTTAAAAAGTATCTGTAATCTGCTGACAATATTTTTGCTAGTAACGTAACAGATTAGTTAAATTTTTTTGTAATCACTTACATGTAATGGATTACATGTAATCCTTTACTCCCCAACCCTGCGCACACAATATCATAAGGTAAGATCCAGCATAGAGTTTGCTTTAAGGCTGTCTAATTAAGTTTCTGTCCGCGGTCTTTTCACAGCTCTACCTCGTCAACAATATGTCTGTAAACAAAAACAGGCTCTTCTAATTTTAAAGCGATGCATTTCAAATGTTGAACAATTAAATTCCGGTGTTGGCAGCTACATTAACACTGACAAATGTGCTGGCTTAGCAGTTTAGAGTCATGAAAACATGATTAATTTGAATGCCAGTGGAAAATCACTGTTGACTTTAAAGCATATTTTTTAACTTTTGCTTTTGAAAAACAATATCCCACCTATAAATACACATACTTAAGGGTAAAAAAATGATGTTTTGAGCAAAATTCTGTTTTTTAGACACAAGTGCAAACTTCACCGAGTAGGCCATTCAAGGAGTTGGTCTGATGGTGCCCTCTGATCTCATCGGCCTCCCCCTTGCTTGAGGAACAATAAAGGATCGATAGAGAACTAAATATGACGACCCCCCACACACACTTGTGCAATTTCAGAGGACACCTGGACCACCTACTGAGATTAAGCCTTTTGATAAGTAAATCAGGTGATAAATGAGCTGAAAAGGAGACTGGAGTAGAACTTTAAGACCGATGCCAAGGATTTTCTTGGCTGTAAGCAGTGTTACATTTCCAAGTTGACATTTATTTGAATTAATCTTGTCCTGGTAGCAGAGCTGAGCGCAAAAAAAAAAAAATGGCTATATATCATCAACATTTAGAAAAAAAAAATGGGTTTTTGGTTTTAATGTAAGGTTAAGGTTAGGCATAAGGTTGGTAGCAGTCTGGTTAAAGTTATGGTTATGGTTTAAAATAAGATTATGTGACTTTGTGGCTGTGCCAACTAGTGACTACATTGCAGAGCTGCCTCCGGTATATGAGTCATCCCAATAAATGCCAACCTGCGTTACATTCCTTGTCAAACGCCATCTTCGATTGCTGCAGTTGAATGGCTGGGCGGTTGCATTTTCTGTCTTCACTTCGCCTCCTGTCTGTCTGACAGAAGTTTGTTCAGCAGTGTATCTGTGTTTCCACTATGCTGGAATCTTTGGATCAGCGGGCTAACATAGTCATTCGGTGCATAGACTACCCAGGTTCAAAGTATACGTATAGTAGGCCTATAATAACTGGCTAGTTTTATAAGTATACTGTAAAATAGATAATGATTGCCGGAAAGATACAGACTTTCCTTAGCTCAGCCCTTACTCCTGTTATAAAAACATGTCAATGAACAGGGAGGTGAGGCTTGTCTGAAACACTGCCATTTATAAAGAGACTCATCTAAAAACCTATCTTCTTGGTGGATAGATGTACGAGTTACAGAGCTAATAAGTTCCCTGGAGAGAGTTTGCACTTTCCTATTTGATAAGTTCACCTTCTTGTCTTTTAAAGTGAAATACGTACACTGTAATTGTTTGTAACCCTCAAAGAGACGTCTGAACCCGAGTGCATTTGACACCGTTTTGGTGGTTGAGTGAAATGTCTAATGTTATTATTAACGTAGATAATCATATGAATGCTTCATTCACCACACTGCATGATGTTACTGTTGTCTTCAGTCAACAGCTGGTTGTATATAGACTGTGCTAGAAATGAACACTACCGTGACGTTATCATTGGAATAACAGGTTTAGAGTTTGATGGTATTTAATCTCCCTATACTATCAATTAATCAAATGTATGAAATTAGTTTAAAATGTATGTTATTATTAGCACCAGTGTTATCCGTCTTATGGAATTCCTTTAAGGGAAAGGGGGGCATATCCAACAGTTTTACAGAGAACAGAATCACATGACAACACCTCCAGACAGAAACACAGACAAACGGACAGACAAACAGACAAAAACAGACAGACCAAAAACAGACAAGTGTAGAACAGAGAGAGAGAAAGAGAGAGCGAGAGCGAGAGAGAGAGAGAGAGAGAGAGAGAGAGAGAGAGAGAGAGAAAGGATGTCGCAACAGGCAATGTCGCTAAGACCGTAAAGATGGGTGCGGAACTCAAAGTGACCACAAGACAAACCAGCCCAGTTAGCCTAAATGCAGGGTTAGGGGGTCCATGCTTTGAAGGGATGGAGGTCACCAGGTGGTGACCAGGAAGAGAATGGGTTGATGTTGAGTTAGCCACTACTGTTAATGCATGCCACAAAATGACTGCTGGAGAGCAACTCAAAAGAGAATAACAGATATACTTTTGTGGCAATAAAATTATTTTTATGCCATCTGCATTGAAATAAATTTAAAGGCAGAACGGCTTGGCAAGGGAGAGGAGAGGAGAGGAAGGGAGGGAAGGAGTGAAGGAAGGGACAGGGGCTAGGAAGATATCATTCTTCATACACAACTGTCTTTTGTTACATATTACGGTTTGCCTGCTTGAGGCCATAAAAGTTGATGGCAAGAAAATACTTTGTTGCCTTTTATCATCAAAAAATGGAAATGTTTTCTCCAAAAAGCCTCATGGCACAAATGCTCGAAAAGAGATGAGGGAAAAATTGTTTTTAACCACCAAAAATTCATGCTGCACATGATGAGGCGAGACAACAGGAATGTCGTATATCGGATAATTGGCAGATAGATGAAGACAATGACTCAAAAACAAAACAAACAAACCGAAACACAAGAGACCTGAACATACAAGACGGCAAATAAAACTATTAAAAATTAAGAAAAAAAAAACACACACATGCTTCACTCACAAAAAAACAACAACGACGACAACCCCAAGCATAAAATAAATATCGAGACCACGGGGCATGTAGCATGCAGCTGTCCACGTCAACTGATGTCGGGGTTAGAATGGTGTGAATTTCTGTGTAAACATATGATTGGATGACTGGGGCCCTGACGATATCTGTCTTCAGAAATCCGGGGAGCTCATAGGGCTACAGTACAGAGCAGACCTGGGCTCTTTAACACTGCTATCTCTTCCAGGAACTTTGGGAGGACTTGGGATTGACCTTTTACAGGATGATGATCAGCTAGTCCTGATAACAGCACAGGCTGAGACATGTGAACCCTCTGTCAGTTGTTTGTCATGTGACCAGGTGCTGTAGGCCTACCTGAGATACATTAAGGAACTATTCAATCAAAAAAGTTCAAACGCTTCACGAAAGTCACTGTAGTACATTGTCTGCGTCTGGAATATATTCTACCTCTGCCGCATTTCGAGTTTCTTTACTTCTTATTTGCCTCATTCAGAGCCACAAATAAAAGCAATTATAAAGGACTTGAGGTTGGTGTCCCTGCCATACTAAACAGCCAATGTGCTTTGATTGATGTTAGTAGAGGTCTTTTTATGTTTCACCTCATTACGGACTGCCATAATGTGACAAGGTTTGTATGTTTTTTTAAAGCATAATATCTGAGCACTAAATATGCTAATTCTCAGTCTCTTTAACACCAATGATTGAATTTGCAGGAGGTAATGTAAAGGATAGTGTGAAAGCTAATATGTAATGGACCATTACTGAATGTTTATCAGAGGAAAGAAAATCACACCCAGTTTGCTTGGCTCAAAAAGGCTGAGTCATTCATGTAAATAACTGAAGCTATAAGAACATTTTGACTGACTACCTGGCTTATATCTGTAGAGTACCAATATAAACTGTCGAAACTTGTCAAAGTCAATAGTTTTCATTTTTATTTGGGAAGTAAACATTTTAGGCGAAATTGTTGTTTTAGTACACACAGTTCCATGACTGACAGCTGGTTAGTGATATTTTATTCAAACAAGAAAAAGCAATTCCCAAGTTCTCTCAAAAAGCTTAGAGGAATATGACTTGGAACTTCTAAGTTAGTTCTATATTCTATTTTTCATATTTGGGTTGGAAAAAGACAGCAGGATAACATGTTCACCTTGAAGCAAAACTATATAAAAAAATTAATTAATTAAAAAAATCGTACACAGAAATTCGATGATATCTGTTCTATATTAACAAATGTTTTAACAAGGCACGCCTCTAAATATGGAAGAAACAAAAATGATAAAACGAACAAACGTAAAAAAAACACTATTTCAATTCCTGCTAGATATCACAGTAATTTCGCTGAAAGCAAATCTTCAAGAGAATCTCAAAATGTATCATGAGTCAAAATGCAAGTCAGTACAGTACCACATGGCAAGAGCGCTGGACCCAAACACGGTATGATACATTTTGAAGCATCAATGGCACATGGCACATCTCCATACTAATTTTGTATCTTTATATTAAAGTATTTACATTTTTCTCTCTCATTCAACACTGAGAGGACAAAATTTGTATGTGTTTAGGTGACCATGTTTAGATGACCATGTTAACCACTTCAGAGGACCCCATGGGCATGTGTAACTCATAAATCAATGATGTTTTGTATTGATTTTTGAAGCAACATAATTGTTTTATAATGTGGATAGTCCTTCATGACAGATTTGACTATTTTCCACCTTGGTATATATATATATATATATATATATATGTGTGTTTTATGTCATTTAGTCAGATTTCTTAACAAATCTCCAGTCTTACCCAATATTCTGTCTAAGTGTTGAATGATTTGTCTTGTTTTGTTATATTTCACTACATTTAGTTTCTATTTTTGGAAGTTACACTTTGTGTGTCCATGGGGCTGTGATGCTTAGAGGATGCAGTGCTTCATCCTCAGGTGTGTATGGAGTGAAAGAGCAGGGTGAGAGCAAGCAGAGGTAAACTAACCTAGCCCACCTGCATGGCCAGAGTCGCACTCCTCCAGGTCCTCGTCATCACTCGAACACTCTGCCGACGACACGATGTCATCCGTTGTCTGCTTCATGGGCCAAACGTGTGAAGAACAGACAAAGAAAAAAAAGAAACAAAGACAAACCGATACATACACAGGGACACACACAGACACAGACAGGAAAAGGACACAAACACACAGACGAGAAGATCATTAGTTTCAATGTTCAGCTTTTTTCCAATGTCAGAGAACACTATACAGTAATTGAAGATGTGACATTTCATAAACAATCTTTAATTTTCTATTGCCTTACAGCAAAAGCTTTGGAATGAGAAGGGAAATACACAAAGGTCTTTTACATTCCACTTGCTTCCTTGAGTTCATATCCAGGCAAAGTAGAAAAAGAAAATCCAAACTCCTCTCTGAAATGAATGCATTATACTGTACAGTAGTTCATTTCAGGCAAAGTAGAAAAACAAAAGTCAAACTCCTCTGTGAATTGTATTATTGCATTATAGCTCTGATCTGGGCAGCGGCCAGCTTTCCATCTTTTACTCTTTACTGCATGGGCAGTCGGGTAATTGAAAAACTTCTGCCGTGTTTATCAAAGCCTTTCTTTCAAACGGCTGCCATAATATTTCCCCGGCGACGTCTCCTCATCGCGGTTGTTAACTCGGCCCAATTTCTCACCCCTGTCCACTCCATCTTACCCTCTCAATAGTTTGCATGGATTTTCATTACTATAGATCATGGCTATCGAGCGGGGCAGCTCGATCGTAGTGGCCCGATCATTGACAATCTCCTGCACCTCCACCTCTGATTTATCTCTCCTCTCCCTCCCTCGCTCGGGCCGCACTCGTTTTTCAACCCCAGCGTTTGGCATGTCTTTATTAGTAGGAGATTAGGAGGGGGATAAAATAAACGTTGTCATGGAGCAGCTTTATGAAATTATAAATATCAGGGGGAGTAATGGAGTCATCAGGGGTTGGACAGACCAACAGCACCGTAAATACTGTTGGGGCTGATGGGACTGTAAAACACACACACACACACACACGCACCCAAGCATGCACACACACACACCTGCAGAGGAAGGCCCTAAAAATGGTCAAAGCCTCTAGCCACCCAAGTCATAAATGTTTTCTCTGCTACCGCACGGCAAGTGGTACCTGCGAGCCAAGTCCAGGACCAAAAGGCTTCTGAACAGCTTCTACCCCCAAGCCATAAGACTGATGAACAGTTGATCAAATGGCTACCCGGACTATTTACATTGACCCCTTTTTTTTGCACTGATATTCTTGCACTGGCTCTATGCACACTCACCGGACTACCCACACACTCACACATACTACACACTCACACACACTCACACAACACACTTTCACACACTTCACATACGCTGCTGCTACTCTGTTTATTATACTGAACGAAAATGTAAACACAACATGAAACAATTTCAAAGATTTTACTGAGTTACAGTTATCATATCAGGAAATCAGGTGCTGGGCTGATCTGCAGTTGTGAGGCTGGTCGGGCGTACTGCCAAATTCTCTAAAACAAGCCTTGGAGGGCATAAAGAAATGAACATTCAATTCTCTGGCAACAGCTGTGGTGGACATTCCTGCAGTCCGCATGCCAATTGCACACTCCCTCAAAACATTTGTGTCATTGTATTGTGTGACAAAACTGCACATTTCAGAGTGGTCTTTTATTGTCCCCAGCACAAGGTGCACCTGTATAATAATCATGCTGTTTAATCAGCTTCTTGAAATGCCACACCTGTCAGGTGGATGGATTATCTTGGCAAAGGAGAAATGCTCACTCACAGGGATGTAAACAAAATTGTGCACCAGATTTGAGAGAAACAAGTTTTTTTGTGCATATTGAACATTTCTGAGATTTTTAATTTCAGCTCATGAAACATGGGACCAACACTTTACATCTTGCGTTTATATTTTTACTCAGTATACCTATCCTGACTGCCTTGTCACTTTTACTCCTACTTACATGTACATATTACCTCAACTACCTCTTACCCCTGCACATTGAGTACTGGCTATTATTGTTGTTGTGCTTGTAAGTAAGCATTTCACCGTAAAGTCTACACCTGTTGTATTCGGCGCATGTGACAAAAGTACAATTTGAGATTTTTTTTGACACAGACCCACACTAGGAGTATGAAATCTACACCTGACCAGAGAGAGAGTGTGTGTGTGGTGGGGAGAAACCCACGCACACACTCACACTCATACACATTAAAACAGTTTATAGTGGAGTAAAAATAATTCAAATGCACAAAGATGAATAAGCAGGCATCGGGGGCATCCACACTGGAGCGCTGTAAAATATGGCCCGGCGGTAAATATGAAATTATTCATTGAATTTATATTTAGTGTGGAAAAAGACTGCTTGCCGTCTTTCAGAGGGAGGAGATCGCAGATGCGAAAAGCAATGAGAAAAGTAATTGACTGATTCCTAGGAAAAATGGGAAATGATCTCCGATTTCGCAGTCAAATGGCTGAGAATGACAGTGCTTAATGTCATAAACAACCCAACGCCTGGCTCCCTCCATCCCCTTTCACGGTGTTAAGAGTAATGCCAAAGCTGTCTGCGAGCTTACTTATGTACACCACTGCATATAGCGATATTTCTCTTAGACACATTAGTCTGAAGCCAAAATCAATGGAGTCTATAAGTGTAGAATTACACCTCTTATCTAGGAGTGTAAGTGAATCCAGCCATGGCTTGCAATGGTATTCTATTTTGGTATGTGTCAGCGTTAGACCACACGCACGCACACACACCCCTTCTGGGTAAACCGGTGGGAAAATCGACAAATATACATATGCCCTAGGCATATGTGTGTCCCACTGGCGTCAGGTTTACCATATCCCTCATTAGAGAAGAATGGTGCCAAGAGTCCTGGCTGCACCACAACATGTCACCACAATGTAGGTTACCAAATGTTCCCAAAAATACACATTATACTTTTTTTGTAACTATTTCGTAATGCCTACTATATAAGTACTGGATGCATTTCTTTAATTGTATTATTATTATTACAATACATTATGGTTGATTTGTCCAGAGGGGGGTGACAAAAGACAAGAAGGGATATTTCTCATTCCCTCTCCAATGTCACCTAAGAGATGTACATACCCATCTCTTCACTCTCACTGCTGTGTGACAACATGTTAGCTGCCAATGTACTGTATCCTATATTTCATATTTGAAAGGATGAAGAAGGGATGGAGAAAATAGCCTAATCCCTGCTATAACAACGCGCAAATATATCTCGACATGGTATAAGTCTTCTATCAGTCTCATATGCTGGCTCAATCCTTTCACTCAGTCCATCCCAGGTCTGACAGAGAGGGAGAACTCCGTATTGAACCTCTGTAGAAGATTAGCTCTATTCTGATGTGTCCTCAAGCCTTAAAGGAGAGCAGGCTTCACACTGGCCCACTGATAAGCAAATCCACACAAATCCTTTTCAATTTATTTCAAGTCTCCAGGAAATTAAGCATTTTTCAGAGCGCAAACATCTCATATCAAGATGAATCTGTCTATTGATTTCACGCAACATTTGTCCCTCTGAAGTGGAGGTGAGCTTCGGATGTCAGTCTGTCTGTGTGTCTGAATGTATGTATGCACAGTATGTCCATCTACAGCACAGGATAATATAACTACTTGAAAACCTGCACTAGAAAAGCCAACAAGGAAGGAAGAAATTAAGGAATTAAGGAAAGAAGAAAATAATGAAGGAAGGAATGAAGGAAATAAGAAAGGAAGGAAGGAATTAAGGAAGAAAGAAAGGAAGGAAATAAGGTGCGTCCTAAGAGTATCAGATCAGTATATCGCTGTACTAAACATGCAGCGTTTGGTGGCTCACAATCTTAGTGATAAAAAACCACAGCTTGAATCGATGAATCAATGTGTGCCCCAGGGATGGGTAGGTTACCTTCTAAATGTAATCCATTACAGTTATAAGTTACCTGTCCAAAATTGTAATCAGTCAAGTAACTTTTGGATTACCCAAACTCTGATTACATTCCGTTACTTTTAGATCACTTTAACCTTAAGAGGCATTAGAAGGAGACAAAAATATATGTTACCAATTGAATTAACATCCATTGCTGGATAAATCAATGTTAAAGTTTACATAGCTGGCCATATTTTACTTCATGGGTTGGTTATGTAAGCTTCTTCTAACCCATTGCTTTCTACTGCATATAATAATACAATTAAATGATATCTTTACATTAAAAACCAAGGTCTATCAGAATTCCAGTCATAATAAATGTTATACCCCTTGATCTTCAAGAATAGGACTTGGAAATATGGAAGTATAGATTAGCCATGACCCCAAAACTAAGGACTTATTAGCCAGCCCTACTATGTTGTTTATGATTACTTTGTTGTCATGGAGGACTGATTGGGCTTGTTGATTCGAGTTGAAAAATAAATGCTGCGCCCATGGAATGGCATGCTTTGCCAAGAGTGTGCAAAGCTTTCATGAGGCAAAGGTTGGCTACTTTGATGAATCTAAAATCGATTTTGATATGTTTAACACTTTTTTGTTACTAGATGATTAATTATGTGTTATTTCATAGTTTTGATGTATTCACTATTATTTTACAATTAAGAAAATAGTAAAAATAAAGAAAAACCTTTGACTGGTACTGTATATATAATTTATAAGTAAAAAAATAGATGTAGCAAATACAGATTGCCGCTTTAAGTCTATCATAAGTGTGCAAGTTTGGCCTCCCGAGTGGCGCAGTGGTCTAAGGCCACTAGAGACCTTGGTTCAAGTCCAGGCTCTGTCGCAGCCGGCCGCGACTGGGAGACCCATGGGGCGGTAAACAATCAGCCCAGCGTCGTCCGGGTTAGAGGAAGGTTTAGCCGGCAAGGATGTTCTTGTCCCATCGCACAGTAGCGACTCCTATGGTAGGCTGGGTGCAATGCAAGCTGATGTGGTTGCCAGGTGCACAGTGTTTACTCCGGCACGTTGGTGCGGCTGGCTTCTGTCAAGAAGCTGTGCGGCTTGGCTGGATGGTGTTTTGGGGGACACACGGCTATGGACTCTCCCGAGTGATGGGACAAGACCGTAACTACCAATTGAATACCACGAAATTGGGAAGAAAAAGGGGTAAAACATAGACAGTTGAAGTCGGACGTTTAGCCAAGTACATTTATACTCAGTTTTTCACAATTCCTGACATTTAACCCAAGTAACAATTCCCTGTCTTAGGTCAGTTAGGATCACCACATTTTAATAATGTGAATGTCAGAATAATAGTAGAGATAATGATTTATTTCAGCTTTTATTTCTTTCATCACATTCCCAGTGGGTCAGAAGTGTACATACATTCAATTAGTATTTGGTAGAGTTGCCTTTAAATTGTTTAACATGGGTCAAACATTTTGAGTAGCTTCCCACAATAAGTTGGGTGAATTTTGGCCCATTCCTCCCGACAGAGCTGGTGAAACTTAGTCAGGTATGTAGGCAACCTTGCTCGCACACGTTTTTTTCAGTTCTGCCCACAAATGTCAGGGCTTTGTGATGGCCACTCAAATACCTTGACTTTGTGGTCCTTAAGCCATTTTGCCACAACTTTGGAAGTATGCTTGGGGTCATTGTCCATTTGGAAGACCCATTTTCAACCAAGCTTTTACTTTAACTTCCTGACTGATGTTGCTTCAATATATCCACAGAATTTTCCTTCCTCATGATGTCATATATTTTGTGAAGTGCACCAGTCCCTCCTGCAGCAAAGCACCCCCACAACATGATGCTGACACCCCCGTGCTTCACGGTTGGGATGGTGTTCTTCGGCTTGCAAGCCTCCCCCTTTTTCCTCCAAACATAACGATGGTCATTATGGCCGAGCAGTTACATTTTTGTTTCATCAGACCAGAGGACATTTCTCCAAAAAGTACGATCTTTGTCCCCATGTGCAGTTGCAAACCATGGGGACCGTCTGACTTTTTATGGCGGTTTGGAACAGTGGCTTCTTCCTTGCTGAGCGGCCTTTCGGGTTATGTTGATCTAGGACTCGTTTTACTGTGGATATAGATACTCTTGTACCCGTTTCCTCCAGCATCTCCACAAGGTCCTTTGGTGTTGTTCTGGGATTGATTTGCACTTTTCGCACCAAAGTACGTTGATCTCTAGGAGACAGAACGTGTGTCCTTCCTGAGCGGTATGATGGCTGCGTGGTCCCATGGTGTTTATACTTGCGTACTATTGTTTGTACAGATGATACGTGGTACCTTCAGGCATTTGGAAATTGCTCCCAAGGATGAACCAAACTTGTGAAGGTCTACATTTTTTGGGCTGATTTAATTTGATTTTCCCACGATGTCAAGCAAAGTGGCACTGCGTTTTAATGTAGGCCTTGAAATACATCCACAGGTACACCTCCAATTGACTCAAATTATGTCAATTAGACTATCAGAAGCTTCTAAAGCCAATGACATAATTTTCTGGAATTTTCCAAGCTGTTTAAAGGCACAGTCAACTTAGTGTATGTAAACTTCTGACCCACTGGAATTGTGACACAGTGAATTAGAAGTGAAATAATTTGTCTGTAAACAATTGTTGGAAAATTACTTGTGTCATGCACAAAGTAGATGTCCTAACTGGCTTGCCAAAACTATAGTTTGTTAACAAGAAATTTGTGGAGTGGTTGAAAAACTAGTTTTAATGACTCCAACCTAAGTGTATGTAAACTTTCGACTTCAACTGTATATATATAAAATGAGTTCAAGTTTGAGCATGTGTCTATTAGGTGTATGGATAATGTTTTTATCAGCATGAATTAGATTGAGCAATAAAAGCTCCACTTTTATTCTATAGGCTGGTATCTGCACTATGCAACTGTTGCAAGAGTTAATTTTTCACTGGCTGTCCACTGGTTTCAAAAACAATGATTGATAGGCAGTTTCAACTTGTTGAATTCAACCATTATTCGGTTCAAATACACATTTAGATTCGTGAAACGCCAACCACAACAACCAGGCGCAAACAGTAAAATGAGAGAGCAGCAGTGTGATTCACATCAATGCTCTATGTAGATATCAATAATAAGTGATATCCATATCGCCGTAGACTACACCACTACTGTCATCCTTACCTCCAAGCGTTTATTCAAGTTGGATCTTTGGATGCCGACAGCAGTCGCACCATTGGAAGACATAGCTTGGACTGCAGCCTACAAAAGCCTATTCCTGCTCTTTTCCCATGATCCATCAAACACATTTGGTGTGTCATCATAGTGGTCTCTGACTTGTGGTCGCTCAGGTAGAACATATTTAATCTTGCGTCTTTTTTCAATGCTGATTTTGAATGTCATTGAGAAAACAGCGAAGTGTCAAATAATTTTTCTCTCGCAAACATCCTTTCTGAATTTAAAAGGAATCCTCAAAGTATTCATCTACGTATCGGTAATCTGATTACAATATTTTTTGCTGGTAACGTAACTGATTACAGGTACCGTTTTTTTGGAATCCCTTACATGTAATTGATTAAATGTAATCCGTTACTCCTCAACCCTGGTGTGCACTTCCAGAGCACCAGAGAGAGAGATGTTACTGTCAGTGCTGGTGGATTACACACATTATTCAAGGAGAGTACAATACACTATTTTTGTCACCATGATAAACCTGCTTTAGAAAAGCTCTGCGCATTGAGTTTGACAAATGCACACTAAAAATATTCACATACTCACAGCTACAGACACCAACCTAGCTACTCCTCTTAACCCCACACCCCACACCCTTTTACTGCAGTGGGTTAAATCAGGGTCTTAGGTAGTCTTAAACAAATCTACTTTGAAACAAAAGTATACACCTCACACACATGGTTATGGGCTTAAAAAAAGAGGACACCTGTACCATGTCAGTTATAGAGTTGATTATTACATTTTGAGTTTGCATCCCAATATTATACTTTACAGATATTACATATAACAAAACCATTTGACATATAACCACCAGATTGAATTATAAAATTATGTAATATATTAATAACATTCCAATTTTTAGCAAGCTGCAACATTGAAATGTAGAAATAAACACTTTTCCCTTATCAAGGTCACCCATGAGACCAGTAGAGGGCGATATGGTCATCTGACTACAGGAAAGGGCGTACACACACACACACACACACCTCTAAGATTAGCTCATACTGCTTGCCACCAATATCCAAGCCAAGCTGCATCAAACTACAGGTCCCAATCCTGCGTGTGTGTGTGTGTGTGTGTCTGCATACTGATGCTTTCAGGCTGTCCTCATGTTAAAGAGCCTCTAAGCTCCCGAAAGACCAGGGCCAAAACACACACACGCACAGACACACACAAACTAAAGCCCACACACACTAAAGCCCTTCTCTAAAACCGCCCTCACTGCAACCTGGGGGACCGACAGAAAGAGGATGAAAGCTTTCTATAGCCATCTGCATGGTTACAACAGATTAAACGATGGCCGTTTGTAGCTTTATCACATAACGCTACTCTGACTGAATTCTCACCAATATCCCTAAGGTTAACAGACAAAACCTGGAGCTGGCCTCAGTTATGCAGGCTGGCATTTATTGGGATGACTCATGTACTGGAGGCAGCTCTGCATGGTAGTCACTAGCTGGCAGAGCCACAAAGTAATACAATCTGATGACTGAAGGTCTATGGGTATCTGCTAGCAAGACTTCCAGTCATTGCGCTAATGCTAGTTAGCAGAGCTGTGGAATTGAGTCATATGACTTGGACTCGAGTCTGACTCACATAGAAAAGAAAAGAACTAGAGACTTGACTTGGATTTGAGACTGTTGACTTGAAATCATCTGGCCAGGTTTTGTAACATTTTGTCACTCATTTTGTGGCACACAGTCTCTGTGGGTTACTCTCCACACAGCCAGACAGTATTGACCTTGCAAAAAAAGTGAAACGCACACCTGGCACTGGCCAGGTTTTCATCAGGTGCTCGCTCTCAGGTGCTCTCCTGAGAACTTTGGAGCAGGTTTTCATCAAGGATCTCTCTATACTTTGCTCCGTTCATCTTTCCCTCGATCCTAACTAGTTTCCCAGTCCCTGCCGCTGAAAAACATCCCCATGCTATACCGTAGGGATGGTGCCAGGTTTCCTCCAGACGTGACACTTGGCATTCAGGCCAAAGAGTTCAATCTTTGTTTCATCAGACCCGAGAATATTGTTTCTCATGGTCTGAGAGTCCTTCAGGTGCCTTTTGGCAAACTCCAACAAGGCTGTCATGTGCCTGTTACTGAGGATTGGCTCCCTTCTGGCCACTCTAACATAAAGGCCTGATTGGTGGAGTGCTGCAAATATGGTTGTCCTTCTGCAAGGTTCTCCCATCTCCACAGAGGAACTCTGGAGCTCTGTCTGAGTGACCATCGGGTTCTTCGTCGCCTCCCTGACCATTTTACGATTGCATTACAACCAATCCTATAGCTGCACAGCATCTAAACGAGCTTCAAACGAGTTTCAATGCCATACAACACTCCTTCCGTGGCCTCCAACTGCTCTTAAACGCTAGTAAAACCAAATGCATGCTTTTCAATCATTTGCTGCCTGCACCCACACGCCCAACTAGCATCACCACCCTGGACGGTTCCGACCTAGAATATGTGGACATCTATAAGTACCTAGGTGTCTGGCTAGACTGTAAACTCTCCTTCTAGACTCATATCAAACATCTCCAATCCAAAATCAAATCTAGAATTGGCTTTCTATTTCGCAACAAAGCCTCCTTCACTCACGCCGCCAAACTTACCCTAGTAAAACTGACTATCCTACCGATCCTCGACTTCGGCGATGTCATCTACAAAATATCTTCCAATACTCTACTCAGCAAACTGGATGCAGTTTATCACAGTGCCATCCACTTTGTTACTAAAGCACCTTATGCCACCCACCACTGCGACCTGTATGCTCTAGTCGGCTGGCACTCGCTACATATTCCTCACAACCATACAAACAGAAAGAACTGAACTAATTAGGGAGCTGATGTGACCAGGTGAGAAACGAACACAGGTGAAATCAACGAACAAAAATGAAAGACAGGGCTACGTTCCAGAACATAAAGAAACATGGCTACGTTTCAAAACACAAAGAAACAGGGCTACGTTCAAGAACACAAAGAAAAAGAACACAAGGTTGACTAAGAAAAGAAAATCAGAATCTTACAGTCGGGTTTGCTTAATATAAGGAATTTGAAAAATAGCATTTACTTTTACATGATAATTGACAATTGAGTACTTTTTCTACCACTGTACTTAATTAAGTACATTGAAAACCAGATACCTTTCGACTTTTACTCAAGTAGTATTTTACTGGGTGACTTTTACTTGAGCGCTTTTCTATTAAGTTTTACAAACACATTTCATGCAATTATACTACACTTTACATGTCTGGAGACATTATCACAATCTTTAATAGGGTCTCCAAAAATGGCATGGTAGGCCTAAGCTACTCTGGTGACACTGAACACCTCCTCTTGAATGTAACCATCTAATCTAGGCCTACAGAAAGGAGCGACCAATGACATCCACCTGGAGGAGGAAATTGGAGGAAATGATTGTCCTAAACTTTCCAGTGGCAGTGACTCCCTCAATGATACAGACAGTGAATATGTGTACTCACAGGGGATATGGCCAATGCTTCCTGACTGTAGGCTAGGTGTTTGGGATTTACCATATGATTGCAATATAACCAATTAGATCCCAGGAACCTCCTACTGCATGTTCAACATTTCTGATTAGTCAGGGGATAATACTGGAAACAGTATTCAATCTGACAGTGGCCCAGCCAGGCCTTGTCGTGGATTCGCAGCTGAGACAGAGACACACGCGCCCGCACACACACACACGCACGCATACGCACGCGCACACACACGCACACACACACACACACACACACACACACACACACACACACACACACACACTCTAACGTCCCCCTGGTATTAGTGAGAGATGATATTTGGGGTATTTTGAGGCTATGTCATGTTGTCTATGCTGTTGGGTTTTTTAGCATTCCACTCTGCCTCCTCTCCTGCCTCCCCCAGGCCTGTGGTGTCTATGCAAATCTGCCTAATCAATGCAGGATATTTACCTCGGCTGGCCAGCTCGCTAACTGACAGCCGCTGCTAGCCATGCCAGGCAATATTAGCATCCCACTGAGGGAGAGAGGGAGACAGAGAGCGAGAGAAAGAGAGAAATGGAGAGAAATTGAGAGAAACAGAGAAAAATATAGAGATCACAGAGCGAGACAGAAAGAGGGAATGAGGTAAAAAAGAAAGAGTGGCAAATCAGAAAGAGGCTAGCAACTCAATTAGTGGATCCATTTTTGGCAACCAAATGACAAACAGAAGCCAGTGCAGTGAAATCCCCTGTAAGCTTAGATATAGTTGGCTAATTACCTTGATGAGGTAGCTAGCTGCCAAGGAATATGGTTCCAATATGGATGGAACAAAACATTTATAGCCTCTGTGACAGAAACTTCACCATAAAACAAGAATACATTTCTTCAGGCAACAGCATGCAGTCCAACTGTTGGATTTCTGGAAACAGATATTTTTGACGCAAAAACACCCTTTGATGCTATGACAAAAGAAACACTGTGATCAGACATTGTAAGTACCCTAATGTAGGTTATGGGGAAGTTAGGATTGACTTTGATTGACTTTGATTAATCGTGAACAAAATGCTGCAGCGAGGATTTTAGTCTTGGATGGATGAGTCAACGCTCACTCCTCCCTGTCCAGGATCCTGCTCATACATACCTAATGCAGCCCCATGTATTCACGCTGCCAGAGGAGGACAGATAGGGCTTAAGCACTAGGCAGGGGGTGAAAAGTGCACCATCTAGCCATGGCATGCTGTGAATTCTCGCAACTATAGTGAAAGCTATTTGGGTGACATTTTGGTATTTGAGAGATATTTTTGTTAGCAAATGGCTTCTGTGAAATGAGTCCCTGGGTGGTAGTTCATTTGGGTGTGGTATGGCAGTCAAAGTGTACCTCACCATTGGGCTCTGCTGGGGACAGGGACAGGTGTTGGGGACCAGCCAGGCAGAAAACTCTAAACAGTTCCATAGACACAGGCTCAACTGTCAACTGACCACTCAAACAGAGTATTCTCCCCAATAAAAATATGCTTATTGACTCCTCCAGCAACTGTGTTACATTTCTGGACCCTTTGTCATATTTTAAACATATGTATGTACCTACTGCTTCTGCCTTATATACAGCCAGTAGTTGAGAACCTCTAGATGGTGGGCCATCAGTTCCGATATGGTCACACAGACGATTGACTATCCTCTTTTTATGGCCTGGTAGTATAGAACTTTAGTTTGCACTGTAAGCAACCAGTCCACCGAACAGATATACGGTACTACGTAACTAATCGATTGTTCCGGATTGATAACAAAAAAACACTTAACACAACTCTAAAACAGCACTAGCAGACACTAAAAGCTGCTGACCCTACAACTTAAAGCATCCGACGTCTGAAGATAACTGATTTAACCTGCTTATAGGCTTGGTTCTGGCTCCCCCTGTAATTGAATGGGAGGTCAGACATCTCCGCTGGTGTGAGACGGCACAATTAGACTAATACTGTCATGAATAACAAGAGACGAGGACTTAGACCCATTACCACAGAAGAAGACCATTATTAAGCTGACAACAGCCCAGGCCTAAACATGCAATTATGCACGGCTACTAGAGACAGAGGGGAGGGAGGAGCTGAGGCTCACATAGGCATGTGAGTTCGGGATTTTAGCACTCATTTTCTTCAAGGGATCAGAGAGAAGAAGAATTCGGAGAAATGCGGAGGAAAGGTGTTCGGAGTCTGGGCGAAAGAAAAGAAAACAAGGCCTAAAGGAATCAAGGTGACCATTAAATTCTTAGGAAAAAAGGTTCCAAAAGGGTTCTTTGGCTGTCCCCATAGGAGAAACCTTTGAAGAACCCTTTTTGGTTCCAGGTAGAACCCTTTTGGTTCCAGGTACAACCCTTTTGGGTTCCACTCTGAAGAAAGGATTCTACATGGAACCCAAAACGGTTCTACCTGGAACCAAAACGGTTTTACCTGGATCCAAAAGGGTTCTTCCTGGAACCAAAAAGGGTTCTCAAAAGGGTTCTCCTATGGGGACAGCCGAAGAACCCTTTAAGTTTCTAGATAGCACCTTTTTTCTAAGAGTGTAAGATGCTTAAATTAATTAGTACAGCTGACCTGTGTACAGCTGACATCTCTTGACTCTGCCATTTGACTACTCTCTGTAATCAAAGCCATTTTGTCCAATTCTGCATGCTATTCCAGCCTAGCCCAGCTCAATCGCTCAGGTCCCCATACATCAGCTGTGTGGTGATGTGGACTATAGACAGGACGTAGATCATGTAGGATGTACAGTGGAGCCGTCTGTGTTCTGATTTACAAGGGAAACAGACAAGGTTATTTATTCTCACACACGCAAACCCATGCTTGTGCACAATCACACACGCGAATAAGAGCCCTCTTGCACGTGTGCACGCACGCACGCCCAGACACACACGCACGCACGCCTCCCTGCGGTAGTGCCTAATCGATTATAGCGCACCTGGGTGAAACGCTGAGTCATGCAGTCCTCTCTGCCATGTTCTTCTAACTCTGAGATATTTAAAATGCAGAACGGGTCAATGTACCTGAAGGGGTACAGATTTGGTGGGAATAAAGATGGAGGGTTTGGTATTTCTCCTCCTCCAAACTGCTCTGAGTGTCTATTTCCTCACTATTAGGTGGAGAGTTGAGTTTCTCATGAGTCACAAAGTAAAGTGGGACCCAGACAAAAAGCACAAGAATACAGGAATGCCACTTTAGTCTACAGTATCTCGATCTCAATCTGTTTTGAGTGGCATGTTGAATCGCCATGTCTGAGCAGTGAAATGTATATACATCTATATCAGATTAAATACTATCATTACATTTAATGAGAATTTTTGTGTTGTTGACTTATGAATTCATATGATGTCCAGGGATAGCTACAGTTGAAGTCGGAAGTTTACATACACTTAGGTTGGAGTCGTTAAAACTTATTTTTCAACCACTCCACAAATTTCTTGTTAACAAACTATAGTTTGTGCATGACACAAGTAATTTTCCAACAATTGTTTACAGACAGATTATTTAACTTCTAATTCACTGTATCACAATTCCAGTGGGTCAGAAGTTTATATACAATAAGTTGACTGTGCCTTTAAAGAGCTTGGAAAATTTCAGAAAATTATGTCATGGCTTTTGAAGCTTCTGATAGGCTAATTGACATAATTTAAGTCAATTGGAGGTGTACCTGTGGATGTATTTCAAGGTCTACCTAACTCAGTGTCTCTTTGTTTGACAAAAGAAATCAGCCAAGACCTCAGAAATAAATTGTAGACCTCCACAAGTCTTGTTCATCCTTGGGAGAAATATCCAAACCCCTGAAGGTACCACATTCATCTGTACAAACAATAGTACGCAAGTATAAACACCATGGGACCACACAGCCGTCATACCGCTCAGGAAGGAGACACCTTCTGTCTCCTAGAGATGAACGTACTTTGGTGCGAAAGTGCAAATCAATCCCAGAACAACAGCAAAGGACCTTGTGAAGATGCTTGAGGAAACAGGTACAAAAGTTTCTATATCCACATTAAAACGAGTCCTTTATTAACATAACCTGAAAGGCCGCTCAGCAACTGCACAACTGCACATGGGGGGGGGGGACATCGTACTTTTTGGAAAAATGTCCTCTGGTCTGATGAAACAAAAATAGAACTGTTTGGCCATAATGAGCATTGTTATGTTTGGAGGAAAAAGGGGGATGCTTGCAAGCCGAAGAACACCATCCCAACCTTGAAGCATGGGGGTGGCAGCATCATGTTGTGGGGGTGCTTTGCTGCGGGAGGGACTGGTGCACTTCACAAAATGTTTGGCATCATGAAGAAGGAAAAGTATGTGTATATATTGAAGCAACATCTCAAGACATCAGTCAGGAAGTTAAAGCTTGGTCGCAAATGAGTCTTCCAAATGGACAATGACACCAAGCATACTTCCAAAGTTGTGGCAAAATGGCTTAAGGACAACAAAGTCAAGGTATTGGAGTGGCCATCACAAAGCCCTCAATCTTGTAGAACATTTGTGGGCAGAACTGAAAAAGCGTTTGCGAACAAGGAGGACTAAAAACCTGACTCAGTTACACCAGCTCTGTCAGGAGGAATGGGCCAAAATTCACCCAACTTACTGTGGGAATCTTGTGGAAGGCTACCTGAAAAGTTTGAGCCAAATTAAACCATTTAAAGGCAATGCTACCAAATACTAATTGAGTGTAAGTAAACTTCTGAGCCACTGGGAATGTGATGAAATAAATAAAAGCAGAAAAAAATAATTCTCTGCTATTATTCTGACATTTCACATTCTTAAAATAAATTGGTGATCCTAACTGACCTAAGAAAGGGAATTGTTACTCAGATTAAATGTCAGGAATTGTGAAAAACATTTAAATGTATTTGTCTAAGGTGTATGTAAACTTCTGACTTCAACTGTATATGAACTGAGCCTGGCTGGGCCTTGGTGGGGTCATGGGGGCAGTTCAATGGAGAAGGTCAGATTCCTAACCCCAGCATGGACGGGAAGCCATATCAGCAGGGGAGGAAAGGCTGGGGATGATAATGTATTTACGGTAAACACATATTTTTCTCAACTTTCTACGGGTACCATTCCTTACAATTTGTATAAATACTGTCACATTAGCTCTAGGTGCCTCTGTACATGTTAATTTACTGCAGTGGGTTAAATCAGGGTCACATCAGAGTGTTTCTTGGTAGTCTTAAACAAATCTACTTTGAAACAAATGTATACACCTCACACACATGGTTATGGTCTTATAAAAATAAGAAACCTGTACCATGTCAGATATAGAGTTGAAATGAATTCCATTTTGAGTTTGCATCCCAGTATTACACTTTATATGCATCACAGAAGACATAGAATCACCGGCTTTTGGTGGGTTTTTAAAATAATGGTTACTAATTATGAAATTATAAAAAATATGAATAACATTCCACCCATGAGACCATTAGGTGATTTGACTGCAGGAAAGGGCTACATTAAATTGGGCTGTGGGGTCTATTATGGTTATCTACAGCTCCTAGTGAATCAGGCCATCTGCATAACAATCCCAGCCTTCCAGCCAATCCTCAGAGCCCCACTACTGCTACTACTGTGTAATTGGATTTTAGACACCACAACACTGGAATATTCCTCTTTATTGTGAGGTCGTTTTAACTTAATCTATTGGTCTTTGGTGTACCGGCCTGTTTTCTGGAGTGTTTGTGTTTGCTGTGACTGTTATACAGTTACAGTTGAAAGATGGGGAGGCATGTGACAGAGAGGTTGAACATTCAATAGTTTATTAGGCTATTTACTCAATTCATAATGAAAGTTAACTGCTGTCAAACTGTATTACCTTGCAACCAATGCTATCACAGCATTCAAGTCATAGATTATTAAAGTCATGGACAATAAAGACGAATGTGCCTCTTAAAAGTGTAAGAGTCAAATGAACTAGATCTAATGAAAAACATGTATAAACTAAAGCACAAAACAAACTCTTGGCCTGAAGTGTGATTTTCTACCCCAATATCCTTATTCATGCAGATGAATGAGTGGAAAGGGCATTTACCCTGAAACACTGTTATAGACGTGTGCGCGCGCACACACACACACACACACACACACACACACACACACACACACATTTCCCTTAGACAAAAAAACATTTATAGGATAACTCTACGGCAAGACAAGGACGATTAGTGTTTAAAAGATAAACATCAACACACTCGTCGACTTTGAGAGGGGCCCACTCAGAAGAGAGGCATAAAAAGGCTCCACTTTATTAAGCCATTAAAAGGAGAAGTGGCCATGTATTAAGTTGACTTGGTGGAACACACAGCTCAGCCTACAAAGACAATTAGAGAGGCCTTCCCTTTAAAGGAGGCAAACATAAATCTTTATAGTGGGCTGTTTTCATGGGCTGTTCGTCCTATGTGGGATTGGGACTCAGGGCTAAAGCAGTTTGTCTTCTCTATCTCTGCAGACCTTCCTGTTTAAGGAAGTATACCCGCCAGTGTGCACTAAACGCACACACACACACACGCACACACACACTCACACACAACCAACCTCTGATCCCACTTCACCAGAGGAATAAGCTTGTTCCATCTCCATAGAGGGATACAAAAACACCATCATATTGAGACAGTAAAGCATCTTTATGACTTATCGACATGACCTTTGAATGTTTACCTATTGTTGTTCTATCAAACCTGTATACCTGCAAATTGAGGACATGGGTTGTTTTGACCTACAGTGCTTATGAGAACTAAAACACTGCATTGAAATGTAGCTAGCAAAAGAGTTAGATGAAGTTACATTTGGTGTTAAAATAGCTATGATTAGAATTTGGTAGCGCAGCATCACAGTAAAGTTGCAATTTATCTGCCCATGTCTGTTTTTACTGCTCCATAAATTGACACAATAACATTTTACAGCCCACTGCAAAGACCTAGCTAAATGAAGGCCTCTGCCACTGGGCTGGTCGGATGGAGACATGCTCCCCTCGGCACATGACACTTTATTTCCTTACCTTACCGCCTACCTTCTACATTAGTGAGTATGTCCACTAAGTGTCAAATATATCCACTATCGAGTGTGTGATCATGTGTCTGTGTGTGTGTTTGTGCGGGGGGGATTAAAGAGGAAAGCCTTCCTGGTTGTGAATAATGCAGAGGCTGCAGAGAGGGTACCTCCAAACTAGAGGTCGACCGATTAATCAAGTTTTCACAACAATCAGTAATCGGCCTTATGGCCGATTATGGCCGATTACATTGCAATCCACGAGGAGACTGCGTGGCAGGCTGACCACCTATTACGAGAGAGCAGCATCAAAATGACCTTGTGGTTGCAAGGAGCCAAGGTAAGTTACTAGTTAGCAGTAAAAGAGGACTCAGTAAAACACTTGCTGTTAGGAAACTATCAAATTATAGTACTTTTTAGGTCTGTGCCGGTCCAGTTTTGTTTTGGCCGTTTTTTAAATTGATTATTTAACTTATAAAAAAAACAATCTTCTAGGTTAACTAGCTTGTTATTCGTTGCATATAATCAATGCGCTGCCTGTTAATTTATCATTGGATCACAGCTTACTTCAACTTTGCCAAACGGGTGATGATTTAACAAAAGCACATTCGTGGAAAAACCACAACCGTTGCACAAATGTACCTAACCATAAACATCAATGCCTTTCTTAAAATCAATACACAAGTATATATTTTTAAACCTGCATTATGTAGTTAAAATAAATTCATGTTAGCAGGCAATATTAACTAGGGAAATTGTGTCACTTCTCTTGTGTTCAGTGCAAGCAGATTCGGGGTATATGCAACAGTTTGGGCCGCCTGGCTCGTAACATTGAACCTTGTGCAATGTAACAGCAATATTTAGACTTAGGGTTGCCACCCGTTCGATAAAATACGTAACGGTTCCGTATTTCACTGAAAGAATAAATGTTTTGTTATCGAAATGATAGTTTCCCGGATTTTAACATATTAATGACCAAAGGCTCGTATTTCAGTGTGTTTATTATATTATAAATATGTGATTTGATATTTGATAAAGCAGTCTGACTGAGTGGTGGTAGGCAGCAGCAGGCTCATAAGCATTCATTCAAACAGCACTTTACTACGTTTGCCAGCAGCTCTTAGTAATGCTTGAAGCACAACTCTGTTTATGACTTCAAGCCTATCAACTCCCGAGATTAGGCTGACAATACTAAAGTGCCTATAAGAACATCCAATAGTCAAATGTTATGAAATACAAATGGTATAGAGAGAAATAGTCCTATAATTCCTATAATAACTACAACCTAAAACTTCTTAACTGGGAATACTGAAGACTAATGTTAAAAGGAACCACCAGCTTTCATATGTTCTCAAGTTCTGAGTAAGGAACTTAAACGTTAGCTTTTTTACATGGCACATATTGCACTTCTACTTTCTTCTTCAACACTGTGTTTTTGCATTATTTAAACCAAATGGAACATGTTTCATTATTTATTTGAGGCTAAATTGATTTTATTTATGTATTATATTAAGTTAAAATAAAAGTGTTCATTGTTCATTCAGTATTGTTGTAATTGTCATTACTGCAAATATATTTATAAAAATTGGCTGATTAATCTGTATCTGCTATTTTTGGTCCTCCAATAATTGGTATCGGCGTTAAAAAATCATAGTCGGTTGACCTCGACTCCAAACATATGAAGCCAAATGAATGCCCCTATAATGATCGACCCAGGGGTGGGAAGGGACTCAGGGGGTATGCTAATTTGGTATAGAGCAGACCTAACTCACTCCATTAAATTAATCAAAACAGGAACATTTTACATTTGGCTAGAAATTCAAAAGGAAATTATCTTAACAGAGAAAAATGTCCTCCTGTGTGCTACCTATATTCCCCCACTAGAATCCCCATACTTTAATGAAGACAGCTTCTCCATCCTGGAGGGGGAAATCAATCATTTCCAGGCCCAGGGACATGTATTAGTCTGTGGCGACCTAAATGCCAGAACCGGACAAGAACCTGACACCCTCAGCACACAAGGGGACAAACACCTGCCTGCAGGTGACAGCATTCCCTCCCACATATGCCCCCCGAGGCACAACTATAACAACATAACAAACTAAACGGGTCACAACTCCTGCAGCTCTGTCACACGCTGGGTATGTACATAGTCAATGGTAGGCTTCGAGGGGACTCCTATGGTAGATACACCTATAGCTCATCTCTTGGCAGTAGTACTGTAGACTACTTTATCACTGACCTCAGCCCAGAGACTCTCAGAGCATTCACAGTCAGCCCAATGACATCCCTATCAGACCACAGCAAAATCACAGTCTACTTGAACGGAGCAATACCCAATCACGAGGCATCAAAGCCAAAGGAACTGAGTAACATTAAGAAATGCTATAGATGGAAGGAATGCAGTTTGGAAACCTACCAAAAAACAATTAGGCAACAACAAATTCAATCCATTCTAGAAAATTTCCTGGGTAAAATGTTTCACTACAATAGTGGAGGTGTAAACTTGGCAGTAGAAAATCTTAACAGTATATTTGACCTCTCAGCTTCCCTATCAAATCTAAAAATCTCAAATAGAAAACCGAAGAAAATGAACAACAATGACAAATGGTTTGATGAAGAGTGCAAAAATCTAAGAAAGAAATTAAGAAACCTGTCCAACCAAAAACATAGAGACCCGGAAAACCCGCCTTCGCTATGGTGATTCACTAAAACAATACAGAAATACACTACGGAAAAAGAAGGAACAGCACGTCAGAAATCAGCTCAATGTAATTGAAGAATCCATAGACTCTAACCACTTCTGGGAAAATTGGAAAATTGGAAAACACGAAACACGAAACACGAAACTTCTCCAATCTTTTTGGCTCTATAACAAAGAATAAAGAGCAAAAACATATACATGATCAAATACAAATCTTAGAATCAACTATTAAAGACTACCAGAACCCACTGGATTCTCCAATTACCTTGAACGAGTTACAGGACAAAATAAAAACCTGCCAACCCAAAAAGGCCTGTGGTGTTGATGGTATCCTTAATGAAATGATCAAATATACAGACAACAAATTCCAATTGGCTATACTAAAACTCTTTAACATCATCCTTAGCTCTGGCATCTTCCCCAATATTTGGAACCAAGGACTGATCACCCCAATCCACAAAAGTGGAGACAAATTTGACCCCAATAACTAATAGACTCGTATATTTCCTCAATGAAAACAATGTACTGAGCAAATGACCAAATTACCGTACAACAGATCATGTATTCACCCTGCACACCCTAATTGACAACCAAACAAACCAAAACAAAGGCAAAGTCTTCTCATGCTTTGTTGATTTCAAAAAAGCCTTCGACTCAATTTGGCATGAGGGTCTGCTATACAAATTGATGGAAAGTGGTGTTGGGGGTAAAACATACGACATTATAAAATCCATGTACACAAACAACAAGTGTGTGGTTAAAATTGGTTAAAAAAACACACACATTTCTTCACACAGGGTCGTGGGGTGAGACAGGGATGCAGCTTAAGCCCCACCCTCTTCAACATATATATCAACGAATTGGCGCGGGCACTAGAAAAGTCTGCAGCACCCGGCCTCACCCTACTAGAATCCGAAGTCAAATGTCTACTGTTTGCTGATGATCTGGTGCTTCTGTCACCAACCAAGGAGGGCCTACAGCAGCACCTAGATCTTCTGCACAGATTCTGTCAGACCTGGGCCCTGATAGTAAATCTCAGTAAGACCAACATAATGGTGTTCCAAAAAGGTCCAGTCGCCAGGACCACAAATACAAATTCCATCTAGACACTGTTGCCCTAGAGCACACAAAAAACTATACATACCTTGGCCTAAACATCAGCGCCACAGGTAACTTCCACAAAGCTGTGAACGATCTGAGAGACAAGGCAAGAAGGGCATTCTATGCCATCAAAAGGAACATAAATTTCAACATACCAATTAGGATCTGACTAAAAATACTTGAATCAGTCATAGAGCCCATTGCCCTTTACGGTTGTGAGGTCTGGGGTCCGCTCACCAACCAAGACTTCACAAAATGGGACAAACACCAAATTGAGACTCTGCATACAGAATTCTGCAAAAATATCCTCCATGTACAACGTAGAACACCAAATAATGCATGCAGAGCAGAATTAGGCCGTTACCCACTAATTATCAAAATCCAGAGCTGTTAAATTCTACAACCACCTAAAAGGAAGCGACTCCCAAACCTTCCATAACAAAGTCATCACCTAGAGAGAGATGAACCTGGAGATGAGTCCCCTAAGCAAGCTGGTCCTGGGGCTCTGTTCACAAACACAAACACACCCCACAGAGCCCCAGGACAGCAGCACAATTAGACCCAACCAAATCATGAGAAAACAAAAAGAAGATTACTTGACACATTGGAAAGAATTAACAAAAAAACAGAGCAAACTAGAATGCTATTTGGCCCTAAACAGAGAGTACACAGTGGCAGAATACCTGTCCACTGTGACTGACCAAAACTTAAGGAAAGCTTTGACTATGTACAGACTTAGTGAGCATAGCCTTGCTATTGAGAAAGGCCGCCGTAAACAGACCTGGCTCTCAAGAGAAGACAGGCTATGTGCACACTGCCCACAACATGAGGTGGAAACTGAGCTGCACTTCCTAACCTCCTGTCCAATGTATGACCATAGAGATACATATTTCCCTCAGATTACACAGATCCACAAAGATTTCGAAAACAAATCCAATTTTGATAAACTCCCATATCTACTGGGTGAAGTTCCACAGTGTGCCATCACAGCAGCAAGATTTGTGACCTGTTGCCACAAGAAAAGGGCATCCAGTGAAGAACAAACACCATTGTAAATACAACCCATATTTATGCTTATTTATTTACCCTTGTGTACTTTAACCATTTGTACATTGTTACAACACTGTATATATATATATACATATATATATATATATATATATATATATATATATATATATATATATATATATATATATATATATATATGTATAATATGACATTTGTAATGTCTTTATTGTTTTGAAACTTCTGTATGTGTAATGTTTACTGTTAATTTTTATTGTTTATTTCACTTTTGTATATTATCTACCTCACTTGCTTTGACAATGTTAACACGTTTCCCATGCCAGTAAAGCCCCTTGAATTGAAAGAGAGAGAGAGAGAGAGAGAGAGAGAGAGAGAGGAATAAATATTATTTTTCAGAAATAAAGAGAACACAGAGAGAACGATGGATATTCAATAAGCCCCAGACAGACACTCACTATTCTAATCCAGCTTCAAAGGAGAAACCCAGCAATAAAATTTAATAGGAGTGATACACTTTAGAAATTACATTATTCTGCTTCCAAAGGCCGAGCTAATAAATCACAGTCCAAAATACGTTGAATGACAGGTAATTGAATAACGATGAAGTAAACATACTGCTTGTGGTGTACTGTGCTACAGTATTTGTGCATACACCCTCAGGTACGACCTATCTCTACTTTAATAACAGGGTCTGTCTATAGGAACTCACAGCCCATCCAGAATCCCCAGAGGTAGGCTACCTTTACTTTGATAAGAATTAATTTAATACAAAAACATCTCATGTAGGGGAGAGTGGGGTAAGTTGGGTCATTTTTAACATTCAGCATTACTATGTCAAGGGAAATATAATATTCTTTCTAACAAAGATATCTACATATATTTCTGAAAATAATCAGAATGCATGTAAACATAACAGTTTTGAAAACCTAGCTTGTCCAAAAAAAGTGGTTTCTTGCCACCACTTACCCGGGTATGGGGTATGTTGATTGCAGGGACAGGATTATTTGAGCCACCTTGGGGTAAGTGGGTGTTGGTGTACTGTGACAGTGGGTGATGGTGCTGATAGGTCAAAGTTGAATTTGTGGATTGGGGGTGTGGTATATTGTATATCTTAAATGTATGCCTACATTCAGATATACTGTAGATCTCTCTGTTCAATATCACATACCCTTCCATTCCTTGACCAGTTGTCTGGGACAGGGATGTTGATTCGATGTGCCAATTCATAGGGAAGTTCTCTGCATTTGAGGCTACTAAGCCCATGAAAACGGCCTGAGAGATGCTTTATATGTTTTGCAAGCTCAGACGCCATGTCATCAGATAACAATTCCCTCTGCTACTCTATCATAGTCTCTCTTTTGCACAGGTACAGTATATGTTTGTTTCAGTTTCTACCCCCCTAGCTATAATTAATTGATGAACAATTAATCAAATGGCCACCCGGAATAAATCTATGCATAGTCACTTTACCCCTACCTACATGTATAAATGACCTCGAATAGCCTGTACCCCGTACGTTGACTCTGTACCGGTACCCCCTGTATATAGCCTTGTTATTGTTATGTAATTTTACTGTGTACATCTTTTACTTTCGTTTATTTAGTAAATAGTTTCTTAACTCTATTTCTTAAACTGCATTGTTGGTTTAAGGGCTTGTAAAGTAAGCATTTCACCTGTTGCATTTGGCGCATGTGACAAATAGAATTTGATTTGTTTTATTTATTTTGTCAATATACAGGTACCTGTTCAGTGTCACTCAGCAAATTGTTTCCTCCCTTGCTGCTGCTTGAATGAACATCTTCCCTTCTCTCACTTCCTTGGCTGCTCTCTCAAAAACCTTCAAGGCGGAATACGCCCCTTCTTGTTTTACATTTGTATACACAGGGCACGATGATGTCTGCTCTGTAACAATAACAATCTTGAGTTCATATGCATGACACATCGCAAAAATACTATTCTTATGCAGTGGCGATTTTAGCATGTAAATCTTGGTGGGGAAAACAAAAATGTGGGATGCATGCCAGCAAAGCCACTACACAACCCAACACTAAACAATACATTAATTACACTACAACGGTGACAAACGGTGCTCATAAACTGTTAGGGCCTACATAAAGCTGTCCCAACAGCAGAGTCCCAACAGCAGTCCCAACACCTTACCACGGCTACACCTGGCTTTCAGCAGAGCCTTGTCTGGCAGCGAAACAGTTCATTCAGCCTCATTTACTGCCTTTTAAAAAAACATAGCTGATATGGCTGACTTGCTTAAACAAATGTGGTTTCTACTGACAATTGAGATGTACAAACTATGGCATAAGGGTAAGACAAGAGGATAACAAGCAATCCGTTATTTCGTTTAGGACATTAATGAGCGAGCCACGGACGTAGTCAATATAACTATTTGTTCAGCACTTTTGAAATGTACAGCGACAGAAATCAGAACATGGGCCATTCTTACAGTGTGCTCCCTGTACAACAAGTCAGAATCGTAGGATAAATAAAGGGGGCATATAAACAGACAATATAAACAGCTCTTACAATATTCAATGATTACATTTCTCTAAAACATGTTATAGCCTACATGTGCACCACCAAGTTCGAACAGTAGGAGAAATTAAGAGGCAAAAATAGACCAAATTATTAGGGTGAGACACATTGAATGCTGTTTGGGTCATTGCGTGTCAAAAAAGATAGAACACTATTTGACACATTAAATAAGCTTAATTTGACAAGTCAAATAACACAATTTAATTATAGAATGTTGTGTGTGGTGAATTTGGATTTATGGATTTATGGTGGGAACTCGAGAAATGAAAAACACAGCCACTCCATTGAACAGCAGGCTAACGTTAGTGGTTTCTTTGCAATGCTTGCAATTAGCCACTGATTCCTTCCAAATGACTCATTGTTAAATTTGCGATTTCCAACTTGTTGTGTAATGGCCGATGAGCACCGATAAGTTTTATCTATAATTTCTCTTCATTATTTCTCTTCATATGACAAGGATTAAAAAGGATTTGCTAGTAGATTGTCAATTTAATTCATGATGATGATTGCTAGCTAAAACTTGTGTTGATATCAGTCCAATCAAAGCTACTGTACATATAACGTGATTTAACATCATTTTATCTGTGGCCAATGACCTTGAGCCTTCTTGGAAGGGCACTTAACGTAATATAACTCTGTGGCAGGACCCAATGGGCTGAAATTCTGGATGTCTACCCTTACTAAGGACTTAAACGTGGCGATGACGTACTGTCCCATGAGTGACAGAACACTGAGTCAATCATGGTGCAATGCTCCTATTTTCTGCTGGCTCACCCCACCACCACAGAAAGCACTAAGCTAGGCTGAAACACCTGCATTTTGGAGCTGCCTAACTCAAGAAAACAAAAAAGAGACTGTGTGTATGCAGCTTTATTATCTAATTGATACATATATATTTAATTACATTGTTTGCAAACTGATATGTGACACAAATTAATTCCAAAACAACATGCAAAACAGGTAAGCCCCCAAAACATTTTTTTTTATATGTACAGTTGAAGTCATTAAAACTCGTTTACATACACTTAGGTCATTAAAACTCATTTACATACACTTAGGTCATTAAAATTCGTTTTTCAACCACTCCAAACATTTCTTGTTAACAAACTATAGTTTTGGCAAGTCGGTCAGGACATCTACTTTGTGCATGATAAGTCATTTTCCAATAATTGTTTACAGACAGACTATTTCACGTCTAATTCACTGTATCACAATTCCAGTGGGTCAGAAGTTTACATACAATAAGTTGACTGTGCCTTTAAAAAGCTTGGCAAATTCCAGAAAATAATGTAATGGCTTTAGAAAATTCTGATAGGCTAATTGACATCATTTGAGTCAATTGGAGGTGTACCTGTGGATGTATTTCAAGGCCTACCTTCAAACTCAGTGCCTCTTTGACATCGTGGGAAAATCAAAAGAAATCAGCCAAGATCTCAGAAAAAAAATGTAGACCTCCACAAGACTGGTACATCCTTGGGAGCAATTTCCAAACGCCCTGAAGGTACCACTTTAATCTGTACAAACAATAGTACGCAAGTATAAACACCATGGGACAACGCAGCCATCATACCACTCAGGAAGGATTCGCGTTCAGTCTCCTAGAGATGAACGTACTTTGGTGCGAAAAGGACCTTGTGAAGATGCTGGAGGAAACAGGCACAAAAGTTTCTATATCCACAGTAAAACGAGTCCTATATCAAAATAACCTGAAAGGCTGCTCAGCAAGGAGGAAGCCACTGCTCCAAAACCACCATAAAAAAGCCAGAATACGGTTTGAAACTGCACATGGGGACAAAGATCGTACTTTTTGGAAAAATGTCCTATGGTCTGGTCAAACAAAAATAGAACTGTTTGGCCATAATGACCATCATTATGTTTGGAGGAAAAAGGGGGAAGCTTGCAAGCCGAAGAACACCATCCCAACCGTGAAGCACGGGGGTGGCAGCATCATGTTGTGGGGGTGCTTTGCTGCAGGAGGGACTGGTGCACTTCACAAAATAAATGGCATCATGAGGGAGGAAAATGATGTGGATATATTTAAGCAACATCTCAATACATCAGTCAGGAAGTTAAAGCTTGGTCGCAAATGGGTCTTCCAAATGGACAATGATCCCAAGCATACTTCCAAAGTTGTGACCAAGTGGCTTAAGGACAACAAAGTCAAGGTAATGGAGTGGCCATCACAAAGCCCTGACCTCAATCCTATAGAAAATTTGTGGGCAGAACTGAAAAAGCGTGTGCGCACAAGGAGGCCTACAAACCTGACTCAGTTACACCAGCTCTGTCAGGAGGAATGGGCCAAAATTCACTCTTGTGGAAGGCTACCTGAAACGTTTGACCCAATTTAAAGGCAATACTACCAAATACTAATTGCATGTATGTAAACTTCTGAGCCACTGGGAATATGAAAGAAAGAAGGAATAAATAAATAAAAGCTGAAACAAATCATTATTTCTACTATTATTCTGACATTCCATAGTCTTAATATAAAGTGATCCTAACTGACCGAAGACAGGGAATTTTTACAAGGATTAAATGTCAGGAATTGTGGAAAAACTGAGTTTAAATGTATTTGGCGAAGGTGTATGTAAACTTCCGACTTCAACTGTATATCCACAGTAAAACGAGTCCTATTTAAATTGCTTAAAATGTGGGGTTCAAAACACAGGTCACCACTATTCATATTATGCATAAAACTGACAAAACGTAATCATAATTTGTATGCATTATGGTGGCCATTGGCTCAACTTACCCCATGGCCATTGGCTCAATTTACCACAAGGCAAAAATGTTGACTATATCAGCCCACACAGCTACACGGATGCACTTTCATGCTAGGTTTAGGACCTCAAATTGTAGCTTATAGAGACCCTAACTGATGTATAAAACGTTCTTAAAACAATATACTTCGGTTTAGATACAAGCATCATGAAACCTCTATTTTCAACCTTTGTGAAAATATTTTTGGGGGACCTATCTTGCTTATCACTTTTTCCATGTGGTTTCTTCCTTCACAGACTGAAATTATGACATCTATGACATCAACCAATATTTGGTTAGCTGGTTCATTTTGTGTACAGTTTCCTAGAAACTAGAGGTGGCTCAACTAACCCTTTGGCTCAACTTACCCCAATCTCTCCTACTGACTGTATTAGCTCAATTAACCTCAACTCTACCAATTATTCCAGCAGCCAATGGGGAACAACAAAAGAAGACAAACAAAGCGGGAAATAAACAGTACAAACTGAATTTACCTTTTAAATGTGGTGGATAAGACGGATGACTGAAGAGAACGGCCTGGAGGACAATGTTGTGCATTTTTAAATGGCTGCCAATCAAACACTGCCTCTCTCTCCTCCCTTGTTCGCACTCTCTCTCTCTCCCTCATTTGTTTTCTGTCTCATGAGCAAACTCGCACTGAAAGTCAGAATGTATTAAAAGGATGTTAATGGAGAACCTTGGAGGCTTGACCATGTTCATTCTACGGTAGCTCTACACTGTTTAAAAACAATCTATTTCATCTTGTTATCTAAGCTCTATCAGTGACGGTCGGTGCCATTTAAGATGAGGGAGGACGATAAATTTTTGTTATGAGCATGGCCTTATTTCTATTACAGCATATTGGATGACTGTCATTCAAATTCCGTTCACCCAGTTCAATGTAACATCGATAGGTTTATGCTACTACATGATACTTGAATTTTCTCTATATCCATCATGAGGTTAATACAACCTAGCCTATGAATAAAAGTTTTCAGAGACAAATTTGAGTAATGAAGATGGACAGAAAGTGACACATTCAATACCGCATTGCACACTCTAGCATCTAGCTGACCTAGGGTTTAAACATTAGTCCAACAGTTGAAAACAAGAGTTTTTAAAGGACAAATTCAGGTATGTTTATCCCCTTTTCATTCCGTTTGCTTCCATTTAAGAAACATTATTCAACAGAATCGGCGGAATGAATACACCCCTGATCACCCGCAAACACGGCTCACTTTCAAAGCAGCCGCATACAAACAGCACAATCCCTTTGCTCATTGTATAATTCCTTCTCGCATCAATACGCTTTCCTCCTCTCACCTTTCCCTTCGCTTGTGGACTTAATTGCACAACACAACAGCTGTCTGTGACCAGGTGAAAAAACCTTTCCAAGCCAAACCAAGCCATACCATAATCACTAACCACTACACACAGCCTACATCGTTGTCACCATATTAGCTAACGTCACAGTCAACATAGCTACTAGAACTAACACGTTAGTAAACCCACTACAATCATGCAGTACAGTGTACAGCAAGCAGTTTAGCAGTTACACCGGCGGACCCCGGTGGCAATAAACTAATTTAACCAAAAGCTTACCTTGACTTGGAAGAGTTCCAGTGTTAGATAGCCATAGCCAGCTAGCTAACATATAATTCCTCTCTGTTTGAGCCAGGTGTTTGAGTAGGTTAAACAAGCTAGCTGCATTCACTAGCTAAGTAAGTGAACTGTGAAAAAAAATACAACAAAATATAGCTCGCTCTCTCTCGCTTCTCCTTTGTTTTTTGAAGAAATTCATTTGTTCAAAACTATTCAACTATTGTCTTTCTCTCTGAGGCAGCTACTCACCACATTTTATGCACTGCAGTGCTAGATAGCTGTAGTTTATGCTTTCAGTACCAGATTATTTATCTGATCCCTTGATTGGGGGGCAACATGTCAGTTCATGCTGCAAGAGCTCTGATTGGTTGGAGGACTACTGCGTAAGTCTATGGAAGGTGGTGAGAACCATGAACCTCCTAGGTTTTGCATAGAAGCCAATGTACCCAGAGGTGGACCAGGATGTCTTGCTCCCAGACAGACTAAATAACTTTTTTGCTCGCTTTGAGGACAATGCAGTGCCACTGACATGGCCCGCTACCAAAACCTGCGGACTCTCCTTCACTGCAGCTGACGTGAGGAAAACATTTAAACGTGTTAACCCTCGCAAGGCTGCAGGCCCAGACGGCATCCCCAGCCACGTCCTCAGACCAGCATGCTGGTATGTTTACGGACATACTCAATCAATCCTTATCCCAGTCTGCTGTTCCCACATGCTTCAAGAGGGCCACCATTGTTCCTGTTCCCAAGAAAGCTAAGGTAACTGAGCTAAACGACTACCTATTAGCACTCACTTCCGTCATCCTGAGGTGCTTTGAGAGACTAGTCAAGGACCATATCACCTCCACCCTACCAGACACCCTAGACCCACTCCAATATGCTTACCGCCCCAATAGGTCCACAGACGACGCAATCGCAACCACACTGCACTAACCCATCTAGACAAGAGGAATACCTATGTGAAAATGCTGTTCATCGACTACAGCTCAGCATTTAACACCATAGTACCCTCCAAACTCGTCATCAAGCTCGAGACCCTGGGTCTCGACACCGCCCTGTGCAACTGGGTACTGGACTTCCTGACGGGCCGCTCCCAGGTGGTGAGGGTAGGTAACAACATCTCCACTTCGCTGATCCTCAACACTGGGGCCCCACAAGGGTGCGTTCTGAGCCCTCTCCTGTACTCCCTGTTCACCCACGACTGAATGGCCATGCACGCCTCCAACTCAATCATCAGGTTTGCGGACGACACTACAGTGGTAGGCTTGATTACCAACAACGACGAGACGGCCTACAGGGAGGAGGTGAGAGCCCTCGGAGTGTGGTGTCAGGAAAATAACCTCACACTCAACGTCAACAAAACAAAGGAGATGATTGTGGAATTCAGGAAACAGTAGAGGGAGCACCCCCCTATCCACATCGCCGGGTCAGTAGTGGAGAGGGTTGTAAGTTTTAAGTTCCTCGGCGGACAAACTGAATTGTTCCACCGTAGTGTTCAACCTCAGGAGGCTGAAGAAATTCGGCTTGTCACCAAAAGCACTCACAAACTTCTACAGATGCAAAATCGAGAGCATCCTGTCGGGCTGTATCACCGCCTGTTACGGCAACTGCTCCGCCCACAACCGCAAGGCTCTCCAGAGGGTAGTGAGGTCTGCACAACACATCGCCGGGGGCAAACTACCTGCCCTCCAGGACACCTACACCACCCGATGTCACAGGAAGGCCATAAAGATCATCAAGGACAACAACCACCTGAGCCACTGCCGGTTCACCCCGCTATCATCCAGAAAGCGAGGTCAGTACAGGTGCATCAAAGCAGGGACAGAGAGACTGAAAAACAGCTTCTATCTCAAAGCCATCAGACTGTTAAACAGCCATCACTAACATTGAGTGGCTGCTGTCAACATACTGACTCAACTCCAGCCACTTTAATAATGGAAATTGATGTAAAAGAAATTATCACTAGCCACTTTAAACAATGCCACTTAATATAATGTTTACATACCCTACATTACTCATCTCATATGTATATGTTTATACTGTACTCTATATCATCTACTGCATCTTGCCTATGCCGTTCTGTACCATCACTCATTCATATATCTTTATGTACATATTCTTTATCCCTTTACACTTGTGTGTATAAGGTAGTAGTTGTGGAATTGTTAGGTTAGATTACTCGTTGGTTATTACTGCATTTTCGGAGCTAGAAGCACAAGCATTTCGCTACACTCGCATTAACATCTGCTAACCATGTGTATGTGACAAATCAAATTTGATTTGACTAGCTGTCCTCTGGCTACACCATGGTGCTACGCCAGAGAGTGCTGTGGAGGATACTGTAGACCTTCATTGCAAAACAGTGTGTATTTATGAATTATTATATATTTAGTATAGTTTCATCCCAGAATTATAACTGTTTTAGTGTTTAATTTTGTTGTGTTTAGTTTTTATGAAATTCATTGAGGTAGATGGTCTTCCCCTCCCCCCTCTGAGGAGCCGCCACTGAGCTCTATAGTGGGGGTGCGGAGGAGTATTTTTGTCCGAGCAATAAAGGCCTAGTTCACACATTTTTTTTACATTAAAAAAAAAGTTATTATTATTCATTTATTTTTCGGCTAGGATTGGATTGGAACCAGTGCTATAGTCATTTGACACAAAAATATAGGTCTTTGGCCACGCACACCAGCATTGGGTTTGGCCTTCGAAAGAGCAATGCATATGCTGAAAATACCTCATCCCTATTATAAAATATGGTGGTGGATCTTTGATGTTATGGGGCAATTTTGCTTCCACTGGTCCTGGGGCCCTTCTTAAGGTCAAGGGCATCATGAACTTTACCAAGTACCAGGACATTTAGCGTGGTCGCCATCTATGTGGAGATATTACATTCCACTCCTTGCCACTTCTGTCATTTGCCAAAGAGACTGGCAGTTCAGCAATCTTCAAATATGAACATTCTATCATTAATGAGCTTGAGGAGATCAGAAGACTTGATCCTAATTCGATAACCCTCACAGGTATCATCTAACCATAATATTTATAATCATAATTTATACATTTTATTGGAAACATTATAACATAGGGCATTCTGAAGTAATACATTTCATTGGAAACATAAAAATTGCCGTGGGGAGAACAGAAGCTTCCCGTTTACTACATTTTTACCACCAGCCAATGTGGTCAATGTGATTTTTCATTGGGAGGGACGTCTAACGTGGATCGCTAAAATAATGATTATAATAATCTATAAGCTACATATATATATATAAACTATAAGCTACATTTGGCAGCCAAGCACCAGTGATCAGTGTAGCCATTTATCGTACAGACATGAAACACTATCTTCACACCTAGAATTTTTTTAAACAAGCTTCCGTCATAGACTCAATTGAATAAAAAAAAGAATGAAGAATTACAGGGGGCAGTTTGGGAAAAACGAATGTCCATTCAGAAAGTATCCTAAAGTAGCCTGTCTGGCCTCCATATTAATAAGAGAGGAGGGACAAATAATGAAATAATGATGAAATGAGCATAACAAAATTGTAAAAATGTAAGGAAGTCATGATGAGTAGCAAGTGCGGAGGACTGACGACAGGTGCCAGTTTTGTGTTTGTTTCCTCTCATTAATGGGATGCAACTGAAGCAAATGTAGCTCAATTGAATCTTGTGGCCTAATATATTTTCCGTATCGTTATTTATTTTTCTCATTACGGACCCCTCTCTAGCCACTTTGAACAACATGATCTTGCATTGACACTGCCTTCTCAAAGGAATGACTGCAGCATGTCGTAACGGTATTGTTTATTGTTGTTCATAAAATTCAAATTCTATATGGCGTATTTGCGCGCACCCATGTTCCATTATGTTGCCATGGAAAAAATTCATATTGTTTCCAACTACCAACCAGCAACTGTACCGTAAATCTGGCTGCATATTGAACATTGAGAGTGCTGAAAGGCCAGTCTTTTTGGCAAGTGAAAGGAGTGATAAGGACTGGAATGTTAGTTAAAAATACTGGTACTCAGACTAGGTTGCCTCTGCCAAGACAATAACCCCAAGCACACATCAAAATCCCAAAAGAACAGGTTAATTGTCCACAAAAATCAACATTTTGCAATGACCATCTCAGTCTCCAGAAGCACAGATAAAGGATATCAAGGATCTGGAAATATTCTGTATGGAGGACTGGTCTAAGATCCCTCCCAATGTGTTCTCCAAAAAAGGCTTAGTGTCGTTATCCTTGCAAAGGGAGGGTGCAAGAGTATTGAAAACAGGGGAGGCAATCATTTTGACCCCTATCTTTTTGAGAGGTAAAAAACATTACTTGTCAAACAAATTCTCCTACTCTGAGCAATTGTATTAGTAAAAAAGTATATCAATTTTTACAATATCGATCAGCATTTGTATTATTTAATTATACAGTATTTTTTTCTCATCTTCATCAGGGGATCAATAATTCCGGACCGCACTGTGTAAATAGACACACACACTCTCCCCCAGAAATGCCACTTCAGACACTGAGGAGCACAATTAGATTACCTGCAAACTGTGACGGACAGCTTGTTTACCCATCCTGTTTGCTCAAATTAAGACGAGCGAAAGCAAACATGACTGTAAGGGCCACTTTGTGTGGTGTGTGTGTAGTAGCAGCTTGTTGACCTAGCCTACTGTTGAGACCTAGCCTACTTTAATGAGAATCCCCCTGCCAGTTCACACTACACACACACCACTAACTAACCCCACACAGAGGTATACCATAGGCTTACAGTTTTGTAGTACTGCTATACTGATACACATGCCTTCTACAGACATGAGTAGTGAGATGGGGAGTGTATGAGTACATTGATTGAGGGCCACTCAACCCACTGACCACAAGTTATCTTCTATGGTCTCTCTCTCTCTCTATCTCTCTCTCCCTCTCCCTCTCCCTCTCCCTCTCCCTCTCCCTCTCCCTCTCCCTCTCCCTCTCCCTCCCTGGGTTTATTGGTGAGATAACAAATGCCTGGTCAGCCAGAGAGAGAAAGAAAGTGGAAGAGGATGTGATAAACACGGCTCTCCTGTCCGTGTCACTTCCTCTCTGGGCTGTTATTTATCACCTGCTTCAGATTGACCTCCACAGGAAATTCATCCTCCATTAAATTAGACAAATAAATAAAAATCACTTCCTTCTATTGGCCCCCTTTGACATTTTTAATTTGATAGAGTACCTGCTATTGAGCATTCACAAGCCTCTCAAATCTTCCATTTCTAATCTGTCTCTATCGCTCTCTCTACGAGCTCCGCAAATCCTTTAGAGACGCAAAAAGACAATACAGACTCAAACTTGAATTGATGCTCGACAACTCAGACTTGCGTCGCATGTGACAAGGACCACAGCTTTCTAAACCTCCCATCCATATAGAAATGAAAGATTAAATAAAATGTCCTCGGGATCTATATAAGTGGAACGAATTGTGCTAAGAGAAACGGAAGAAGCTACAGTTCATGAGGAAGTTTAAGTAATGGTCTGACAAGAACACTAGCTATTAATGTAGATGTTAAGATGTGTATTTTAAGGTAATGTTCCACCCTCTGCAACTGGATCTTGGAATTCCTGATGACCAGACCACAGGTTGTGAGGATTGGCAACAACACCTCCTCCACACTGACTCTTAACACAGGGGCCCCCCAGTGTGTCTTCAGTCCTCTGCTGTACTCCGTTAAGCCACGACTGCGTGGCTTTGCACGACACCAACTCCATCATCAAGTTATGTTGACGACACTATGGTTGTAGGCCTGATAACCAACAACAAAGAGTAAGGGAGGAGGTAAGTGAACTGGCATTGTGGTGTCATGACAACAACCTCTCCCTCAACATTAGCAAAACAAAGGAGTTGATTGTTGATTTCAGGAAGCAGAGGAGTGAACATGCCAAATCAAATCAAATTTTATTTGTCACATACACATGGTTAGCAGATGTTAATGCGAGTGTAGCGAAATGCTTGTGCTTCTAGTTCCGACAATGCAGTAATAACCAACAAGTAATCTAACTAACAATTCCAAAACTACTGTCCTTATACACAGTGTAAGGGGATAAAGAATAGAGCAGCATAGGCAAGATACAGTAGATGGTATCGAGTACAGTATATACATATGAGATGAGTATGTAAACAAAGTGGCATAGTTAAAATGGCTAGTGATACATGTATTACATAAGGATGCAGTAGATGATATAGAGTACAGTATATACGTATGCATATGAGATGAATAATGTAGGTTATGTAACATTATATTAGGTAGCATTGTTTAAAGTGGCTAGTGATATATTTTACATCATTTCCCATCAATTCCCATTATTAAAGTGGCTGGAGTTGAGTCCGTGTCAGTGTCAGTGTGTTGGCAGCAGCCACTCAATGTTAGTGGTGGCTGTTTAACAGTCTGATGGCCTTGAGATAGAAGAGGTTTTTCAGTCTCTCGGTCCCAGCTTTGATGCACCTGTACTGACCTCGCCTTCTGGATGATAGCGGGGTGAACAGGCAGTGGCTCGGGTGGTTGTTGTCCTTGATGATCTTTATGGCCTTCCTGTAACATCGGGTGGTGTAGGTGTCCTGGAGGGCAGGTAGTTTGCCCCCGGTGATGCGTTGTGCAGACCTCACTACCCTCTGGAGAGCCTTACGGTTGTGGGCGGAGCAGTTGCCGTACCAGGCAGTGATGCAGCCCGCCAGGATGCTCTCGATTGTGCATCTGTAGAAGTTTGTGAGTGCTTTTGGTGACAAGCCGAATTTCTTCAGCCTCCTGAGGTTGAAGAGGCGCTGCTGCGCCTTCTTCACGATGCTGTCTGTGTGAGTGGACCAATTCAGTTTGTCAGTGATGTGTATGCCGAGGAACTTAAAGCTTGCTACCCTCTCCACTACTGTTCCATCGATGTGGATAGGGGGGTGTTCCCTCTGCTGTTTCCTGAAGTCCACAATCATCTCCTTAGTTTTGTTGACGTTGAGTGTGAGGTTATTTTTCTGACACCACACTCCGAGGGCCCTCACCTCCTCCCTGTAGGCCGTCTCGTCGTTGTTGGTAATCAAGCCTACCACTGTAGTGTCGTCCGCAAACCTGATGATTGAGTTGGTGGCGTGCATGGCCATTCAGTCGTGGGTGAACAGGGAGTACAGGAGAGGGCTCAGAACGCACCCTTGTGGGGCCCCAGTGTTGAGCATCAGCGGGGTGGAGATTTTGTTGCCTACCCTCACCACCTGGGGGCGGCCCGTCAGGAAGTCCAGTACCCAGTTGCACAGGGCGGGGTCGAGACCCAGGGTCTCGAGCTTGATGACGAGCTTGGAGGGTACTATGGTGTTGAATGCCGAGCTGTAGTCGATGAACAGCATTCTCACATAGGTATTCCTCTTGTCCAGATGGGTTAGGGCAGTGTGCAGTGTGGTTGAGATTGCATCGTCTGTGGACCTATTTGGGCGGTAAGCAAATTGGAGTGGGTCTAGGGTGTCAGGTAGGGTGGAGGTGATATGGTCCTTGACTAGTCTCTCAAAGCACTTCATGATGACGGAAGTGAGTGCTACGGGGCGGTAGTCGTTTAGCTCAGTTACCTTAGCTTTCTTGGGAACAGGAACAATGGTGGCCCTCTTGAAGCATTTGGGAACAGCAGACTGGTATAGGGATTGATTGAATATGTCCGTAAACACACCGGCCACCTGGTCTGTGCATGCTCTGAGGGCGCGGCTGGGGATGCCGTCTGGGCCTGCAGCCTTGCGAGGGTTAACATGTTTAAATGTCTTACTCACCTCGGCTGCAGTGAAGGAGAGTCCGCATGTTTTCGTTGCAGGCCGTGTCAGTGGCACTGTATTGTCCTCAAAGCGGGCAAAAAAGTTATTTAGTCTGCCTGGGAGCAAGACATCCTGGTCCGTGACTGGGCTGGTTTTCTTCTTGTAGTCCGTGATTGACTGTAGACCCTGCCACATACCTCTTGTGTCTGAGACGTTGAATTGAGATTCTACTTTGTCTCTGTACTGACGCTTAGCTTGTTTGATAGCCTTGCAGAGGGAATAGCTGCACTCTTTGTATTCGGTCATGTTACCAGTCACCTTGCCCTGATTAAAAGCAGTGGTTCGCGCTTTCAGTTTCACGCGAATGCTGCCATCAATCCACATCAATGGGACTGCTGTAGAGAGAGTCACGGGTCCTCTCCAAATACTACCGCTGCACCATCGAGAGCGTTTTAACCGGTTGCGGCCTGGTACAGGAATTGCTCCGTCCACGACCGCAGGGTAGTGAAGGCGGCCCAGTACATCACTGGGACCGTGTTCCCACCCATCCAGGATATCTACCTGAGGAAGGCACGCAGCATCATCAAGGACCCCTCACACCCCAGCCACGAGCTGTTCTCTGCCTTACTGTCGGGCAGACGGTATTGGAGCATGAGGTCTGTTACCAACAGCCTCAGAGACAGTTCCTATCTACAAGCCATCAGACTGCTGAACACTTGAACTGGACTAACCAGCTGCTCTGGTTCTTTGCACCTTAGCACGCATGCACTCACTCATTCACACACCCACACATACATACACTGACAAAACATTAAGAACGCATGCTCTTTCCATGACATAGACTGACCAGGTAAATACAGGTGAAAGCTATGATCCCTTATTGATATCCCCTGTTAAATCCACTTCAATCAGTGTAGATGAAGCGGAGGATTAAAAAATGATTTTTAAAGACTTGAGACATGGATTGTGTATGTATGCCATATGTGGGCCTTTGAATGGGGTATGGTAGTAGGTGCCGGGTGCACCACATTGTGTCAAGAACTACAATGCTGCTGGGTTTTTCACGTTCCTGTGTGTATCAAGAATGGTCCACCACCCAAAGGACATCCAGCCAACTTGACACAACTGTAGGAAGCATTGGAGTCAACATGCTTTCAACACCTTCTAGAGTCCATGACCCGACGAATTAAGGCTGTTCTGAGGACAAAGGGAGGGGGGGTTGCAACTCAATATTAGGAAGGTGTTCCTAATGTTTGGTATACTCCGTGTACATACACACATCACAACTGCTGCTACCAGACGCTTATTTTACTGCTCAATTTATACACTTGCCCCCCATCCCCTCCTTCCCCAATACACGTGTAAATATTGGACTAAATTGTGCCTTCCTGTATTATATTTATGCTAAAATGTTCAAGATATTCTATTGAGCCATTTACTTTATGTTCATATTCTTATCTTTTATTATTTCTTATTGTTTGTCGAAATGATCCTGCAAGTAAGCATTTTGTTGGCCGATGTATACCATGCATATCCCGTACATATGGCTAATAAAACATGAAACCTGAGACTCTCTCTCATCGTTCCTTTGTCTGTTTTCTTTTCTGCTCTTTTGATGTACTCTTGTGTTTTGCATATAATTTGCCTGCAGTCCATCCAGAGAAAACAGGGTTAGGTTTGTGATGCTTGACTGAGTTACGGTAAGATCAGCTCTGTGTTCCTTTCACAGGTAAAGAGGATACTCCCACACCCTTCTGAGAGGAGTACTAATAAAACACTAGCCAATTAGAATGTGACCAATCCTGCCTTGTTTCATTACAAAATGTTGTAATTGTAAAGAATTCAGTTCCCAGCAATAAGTCTATCTAGGTCTATGTATACTGAACAAAAATATAAACGCAACATGCAAAGTGTTGGTCCCATGTTTCCCATGTTTCGCCCCCCATGGTCCCATGTCAGGGCGGCAGGGTAGCCTAGTGGTTAGAGCATTGGACTAGTAACCGAAAGGTTGCAAGTTCAAATCCCCGAGCTGACAAGGTACAAAATCTGTCGTTCTGCCCATGAACAGGCAGTTAACCCACTGTTCCTAGGCTGTCATTGAAAATAAGAATTTGTTCTTAACTGACTGGCCTAGTAAAAAAAAATAATAAAAAAATGTTTCATGAGCTGAAATAAAATTTCCCAGAAATGTTCCACATGCACAAAAAGCTTATTTATCTAAAATGTTGTGCACACATTTGTTTACATCCCTGTTAGTGAGCATTTCTCTTTGTCAAAATAATCCATCCACCTGACAGGTGTGGCATTTCAAGAAGCGGATCATTACACAGGTGCACCTTGTGCTGGGGACAATAAAAGGCCACTCTAAAATGTGCATTTTTGTCACACCACACAATGCCACAGATGTTTCAAGTTTTGAGGGAGCGTGCAATTGGCATGCTGACTGCAGGAATGTCCACCAGAGCTGTTGCCAGAGAATTTAATGTTAATTTCTCTACCATAAGCCTCCTCCAGCGTCATTTTAGAGAATTAGGCAGTACATCAACCAGCCTCACAACCGCAGTCCACGTGTAACCATGCTAGCCAACGACCTTACATCCGGCTTCTTCACCTGTGGGATCAGCTGAGACCAGCCACCCGGACAGCTGATGAAACTGAGGAGTATTTCTGTCTGTTATGAAGCCCATTTGTGGGGAAAAACTCATTCTGATTGGCAGGGCCTGGCTCCCAAGTGAGTGGGCCTATGACCTCCCAGGTCCACCCCATGGCTGCGCCCCTGCCCAGTCATGTGAAATCCATAGATTAGGACCAAATGTATTTATTTCAATTGACGGATTTCCTTATATGAACTGTAACTCAGCAATCTTGTGCATCTTGTGTTTATATTTCTGTTCAGTATAGTTCTAGATTTCATTCACCTCATAGCAAGGGTGTTGCAGGCATCGGTAGTTTAAACTTATAAACTTAACATGGGTAAAACATCAGGGTGTAGTTAAACATTCACAAAAGCCTTTCTAGGAACAGTGTACTGCTCTACAGTAGCTGTGCTCTGCGCCGAGAAAGGCTTGTGGCGCTAGCTAAAGCTGAGCTCGCGTCATTCAACATTAGCCCCTCCATACTGTATGTCAAAGTCTCTCTGTGGAGAGTTATGGCTTTAATATCATGACCACTAGCCAGGTCCATTTGTTCTCCGGGGTACCTATGAAATGGTCATCGTGATTATGTTTTTACTCAGCCACAGACTTTTATTGGCTCCAAGCTGAAAAGTGTTTGTAAAGCATTTTGATTTAGATGGCCAGAGAGAGAGAGAGAGAGAGGGGGAGAGAGAGAGAGAGAGAGAGAGAGAGAGAGAGAGAGAGAGAGAGAGAGAGAGAGAGAGAGAGAGAGAGAGAGAGATCAGTTGGAATGAAGATGCTTTTAGAGTTTTTGGAGGGGACACATACAGTATACTAAGACACAAATGTGATCCTGACATCACATGCAGTGCCTTCGGAAAGTATTCAGACACCTTGACTTTTTCCACATTTTGTTACGTTACAGCCTTATTCTAAATGGATTAAATAAATAAAAATCCTCATTAATCTACACACAATACCCCATAGTGATAAAGTAAAAACAGTTTTTTAGGAATGTTTACAAATTTATTAAAAATAAAAAATAGAAATACCTTATTTACGTTAAGTTTTAAGACCCTTTGCTATGAGACTCAAAATTGAGCTCTGGTGCATCCTGTTTCCATTGATCATGCTTGAGATGTTTGGAGTCCACCTGTAGTAAATTCAATAGTTTGGACATGATTTGGAAAGGCACACACCTGTCTATATAATGTCCCACAGTTGACAGTGCATGTCAGAGAAAAAACCAAGCCATGAGTTCGAAGGAATTGTTTGTAGAGCTCTGAGACAGGATTTTGTCGAGGCACACATCTGGGGAAGGGTACCAAAACAATTCTGCAGCATTGAAGGTCTCCAAGAACACAGTGGCCTCCATCATTCTTAAATGGAAGATGTTTGGAACCACCAAGACTCTGGAGCTGGCTGTCCGGCCAAACTAAACAATAGCGGGAGAAGGGCCTTGGTCAGGCAGATGAACAAGAACCCGATGGTTCAGAGTTCCTCTGTGGAGATGGGAGAACCTTCCAGAAGGACAACCATCTCTGCAGCACTCCACAAATCAGGCCTTTATGTTAGAGTGGCCAGACGAAAACCACTCCTTAATAAAAGGCACATGACAGCCAGCTTGGAGTTAGCCAAAAAGCACCAAAATACTCTCAGACCAGGAGAAACATTATTCTCGGGGCTGATTAAACAAAGATTGAACTCTTTAGCCTGAAGTGTCACGTCTGGAGGAAACCTGGCACCATCCCTACGGTGATGCATGGTGGTGGCAGCATCATGTTGTGGGGATGTTTTTCAGGGACTGGGAGACTAGTCGGGATCGAGGTAAAGATCAATGGAGCAAAGTACAGATTTCTTTGATGAAAACCTGCTCCAGAGCTCTCAGGACCTCAGACTGGGGCGAAGATTCACTTTCCAACAGGACGACAACCCTAAGCACACAGGAAATACAACGCAGAAGTGGCTTCGGGACAAGTCTCTGAATGTCCTTGAGTGGCCGAGCCAGAGCCCGGACTTGAATCAGATCAAACATCTCCAGAGAGACCTGAAAATAGCTTTGCAGCAATGCTCCCCATCCAACATGACATAGATTGAGAGGATCTGCAGAGAAGAATGGGTGAAACTCACCAAATACAGGTGTGCCAAGGTTGTCACGTCCTATCCAAGAAGACTAGATGCTGTAATCGCTGTCAAAGGTGCTTCAACAAAGTACCAAGTAAAGGGTCGGAATACTACTTTTTTTCTTTCAGAAATTATCCAAAACTTAAAAACAATTATTTTTGCTTTGTCATTATGGGTTATTGTGTGTAGATTGATAAGGGGAATTTTTAAAATACATTTTAAAATAAGGCTGTAACGTAACAAAATGTGTAAAGAGTCAAGAGATTTCAATACTTTCCTAATGCACTGTATGTCCAATCTATCCTCCCATTTTGTTATTATAATATAAATAGAGAATATATTAATATACTGAACAAAAATATAAACACAACATGTAAAGTGTTGGTCCCATGTTTCATGAGCTGAAATAAAATATCCCAGAAATTTTCCATAAAAGCTTATTTCTCTCTGAGTTTGTGTACAAATGTGTTTCTATCCCTGTTAGTGAGCATTTCTCCTTTGCCAAGATAATCCATCCACCAGACAGGTGTGGCATTTCAAGAAGCTGATTAAACAGCATGATCATTACACATGTGCACCATGTGCTGGGGACAATAAAAGGCCACTCTAAAATGTTTGTCACACAACACAATGCCACAATGCGTGTAATTGGCATTCTGACTGCAGGAATGTCTACCTGTACCGTTGCTAGAAAATTGAATGTTCATTTCTCTACCATAAAACGTTGTTTTAGAGAATTTGGCAGTACGTCCAACCGGCCTCACAACCGCAGTCCACGTGTAACCATGCCAGCCATCGACTTCCACATCTGGCTTCTTCACCTGCGGGCTCGTCTGAGACCAGACCAGGACAGCTGAGGTGTATTTCTGTCTGTAATAAAGCCCTTTTGTGGGGAAAAACTCATTCTTATTGGCTGGGTCTGGTTCCCAAGTGGGTGGGCCTTTGCCCTCCCAGACCCATCCATGGCTGTGCCCCTGCCCAGTTGTGAAATCCACTGATTAGGGCCAAATTAATTTATTTGAATTGATTGATTTCTTTATATGAACTGTAACTCAGTAAAATAATTGAAATTGTTGCATGCTGCATTTATATTTTTGTGCAGTATAAATTAATATTTAATATTTTCATGTGTAATATTAATATAATATTTGATAGATGTCCAGTAGATAATGAATGGGGAAAGTCTGGTATACAAAATATAGTCATTCAAAGAAAATGCCCCACTTACCTGTAAATCAAAGCACCCATAACCACACCTGGGCCTAAACAAACCATCCCAACTGACACCTGATACAGTGGCTGGAGGTGCTAGAAAGCATGCAGGGCTTTGTACACAATGGTTTGCATAATATGAAAAACACCTAGCGCACCTGAACACACCAGGGTAAGTGTGACAATAACTCTCTCTCTGTTTCCCAGAAACAGAACGAACAGACACAGACCTCGGTTCAAATACTTCACTTCTCTTTTTTTCGACCTGCACTCTTAGAGCTCGGAACATATGAATTTCACTGTGCCCTGCGATTACATCTGCGACCCTGTGCATGTGACTAATAAACGTATCTAATCTAATCATCTAATCTAACACTATTTGAAATCTTTCAGAATCATTGAGTGTTTGCCTGCCTGGAGTGTCAAATGGATGGGGTTTTCTGTTTTGTGACTATTCTAATAGTCCATTAAACCAGGCAAGCTCAATTAAGCACAAATAAATTATCTGAATAATTAAAAATAGTATTTGAACCCATAGGTCCGACAGACAGGTAGGTTTTCAAGAGTTTTCCCTTTCCTGGCCTCATTTATATAAAAATAATATAAAAACATCTTGTAAAAAAGATGGTATTTGGGCTATGTGGTTATTTGTAGTGTAAAACAGGCAGGTAGAGATGATGAAGGGCTTAGGGCTAATTTCTCCATCTAAACCACAGGGTCTCTGAGCGTGCCTCTGTCTCTTGGGAGAAGATGGGGCTGTCGTGGTCCTCCACACACAGCTGTTCAGGGGACATGTATGGAGCACATATAGTATACGTTGGTATGTGGCTGGTAATCTCTATGCTGTTGATATGGCTGTATGCATGTATTCTCAGGTTAGCATGACATCATCTGTATATCTCCTGTGACATGTTCATTGAGATTTTGTGTATGCCAATGGTGGTATACACATTAATACATGAAACACTTACATGTCTTGGTTTGTCAAAGGTACGCCGAGCAACCCTCAGCACCAATGAAAATTCTAACCATACCCTCCTCTCTCAAGATCTACCTCACCCTATCATACACCAACTCCACCCAATGATATCACCCCTCTCCTCTCCTCCCCGTCCCCAGGCCCTACCTGTATGGTGGGAGAGGAGCGGTGCTTGCGGGTGGTGGTGGTGGACATGGTGGTGGTGGTCTCAATAAAGGTGGTGGACATCTCGGGGGGCTGGGCGGTGGTGCGAGCCGACCCGGCCACAGAGGGCACGTCGCCTACCAATCGGACACTGCCGTTGATCTTGATGTTGGGGTTGCTCTCGGCAGCCATGTTGAGGACCTTGAGGCCGTTGTAGTAGAGGCCGGACAGCTGACCCTGGAAGGGCCGACTGCGGTCGCTGCCACCGATGGTGACTGTGGCCTGGGTGTTGAATATTGTTAGCTGCCGACCTAAAGGATGGAACCAGACAGAGGTCATTCACATCAAGGAACAACAAGAGATGGAGTAGGAAAATAAGGTCTGTTTTTTTAATTCAATATCCAAACTGTTCTTGAAATGGGAGGAGATGTTGGTTGACTCAAAGATCCGTCTTCATATGATAAATGTTGGTCTGCCATGACCTCATTGTGTGTGTGTGCGTGCGTGCGTGCGTGTGTGTGTGTGTGTGTGTGTGTACGGCACACATATAAGTCCTTGACAATCAAAAGGTCCTTACAGTATATTGTCGAGGTCACTATGAGGTCGGTTGTAAAAACCTTTATGGTGAAACTATAAAGAAAGGTCAACTGAAGAGGCTATAACTAGCCTGGGCCCAGGGAGCTAACCCCAAATATACAGGGTCAACACGTCTGGCTACAAGGGTGATGTCTCCCAGGATGGATTCACTGTAGAAAGGTCATCATGTTGTTAGCCGTAATTACGAGATTACGGGTTGTGATCTGAGGCTGAGGGAGGAGAGGAGAGAGGAGGACGGAAAGGAGGAGAAAAGGTCAAAGCTTTATGTCTGTCTCCTCAAACTGGCCCTTTGGGGCAGCCTCTGATCAGCTGCATCTAATAAGGCTAGAGCTAATGCCATAGCTAAGAAGACAAAGACTGGGGTAGGGACGAATGTTTAAAAGGCTAGGGCAAATGCTTAAGCCTGAAAGAAGAGGTAGGAAACAATGTTTAATAGGCTTGGGCAAATGCTTAAGCCTGAAAGCAGAGAAAGGAACTGATGTCTAAAAAGCTAGGGCTAAGGCCAAAGGTATACATCAGGTGGGCAGGAATCTGAAAGAGAAAAGCAGTACACGAAAAGAGGTTGTCGAGTTTCAAATGGGAAAAATTATTGCCAAATGGATATTTATATCACATGTCAAATCTAAGTATTCTAAGTAATATCACTGACACAACATCTTGAATAAGCGTATATTTGAAACCTAAAACAACAAAAAATCGTAATATTCAACTTAGCAAGTATTGAGTAAACTGTTGAGCTGTTAGAAAATTGTTTACCCAGTTTAATGCAATCATTCTCCAATGCCATCAACATATAATTCTGGTTACAGAATTAATAAATGAAAAAATTATTGTACATCAAATGATTATTAACTGACTCAACATTGTAGATGTACAACAGCATATTGATTCATGCATTAGGTGACTACTTTCATTTGAAATTGCATTCAAGTTTAAATGGGTGTTAAAGGGACTTTAAGGAGATACTTGAGCTTTGTTATTTCTGTTTTATCGTAAAGCTAATTTTAGAAGGATTCAAGATGTAGAGTATATGAAATCATCTTTTCATGTCTAATATGAACACGAGATAGGATGGAATATTATCTTCAATAGCAGTCCCTTTAACTGAGTAGAATGATTATGAATTATGAACTATCATGAGATTTATTTGGGTAATTAACTTGGTTACCAAAAAATCTAATCAAATGCATTTGAATTGAGAAAGAAAATGAGGTTAGGAAGTTATTAGTTCATGCTAAAATCATATTTTAAAGTAGTAAAATAAATTCAAAGTATCAGTTCAGCAGGCAAATGCAAAAATAAAAAGTTAAATGTTGAGCTCAATAGAAGAGAATTTAAAAGTTAGAAGTTGTGTTAAGGTTACCTTTCTCTTGTAGCCAGTCCACTACTGGCCGGGCGTATTTCAATGGGAATTTCTTAGTGGCAATTTCAAGGCGTTCATTATCGGTTGTCGCTGTTTAAAGTTTAAAAAACATTTAAAACATTTAGAAAACAGTCTGCATTTGGCATCAGGCATTTTAACACAATTTAAACACATGCTCACTTCAAACTATTGTTTTCATTTTCATGCAAGCAGTTAAAAAAATGTTAAACCTTTAATTGCAGGTTAGAATTGATGTCTTGTTTATGAGATAGGTGGCAAAGTGTTAAGAGTAAAGTGTTAACAAATAGAGGTCATTTGCTGCTCTGCTGGTTTTCACAAGGCTTTTACTAACAGGCGACAGAAGAACCACTATATTTTTGGCATTCAATTCATTTAAACATTGACAAAGATATTTAGAGCCATCATAAAAACCAGCATTTTTTTTTCTCATGCGATGAAGTGTATTCAAGTATCTTAAATAAATAACAGTTAACCAACCCTTCCAATGCACATGCAACATGCAACCATTTTATACTATTAGGACAGTTCATGGGCATTAAGGTGGACTTAGCAACAGTTTGCGTCTTTTTCTTCAAATCCAACATTAAGAACAGAAAATAGGAGTAAAGCTGTGATAATAGCAATTTTCACTGGACAGCATTTGCTTTTTCTTCCCCAGAAACCAGTTCACCTCAGTAGTCAAAGAAGGTTTAGTGTGTGTGCATGTGCGTGCGTGCGCGTGTGCATTTACACACCATACTGGGAAACAGGGAAAGACCTTGGGGGCAAATGGAGGTGGAACAGTAGGGGTGGCAAAGGAATAGGGTTGAATATGCTTTTGGATGTTTTAGGATGGGTATGCTGTTGGTGTAGAAACGCCTGCTGTTTCCACACCAGAGTCAAGTCGTGATGGGAGACAAGTAACCCCTATGGGGAGACACGCTGCCACAGGGTAGGAACCAAGGAAACCAAGGTAGGAGCCAAATTCCAGGACCCCAAAGAGACAGGGGTACCTTAGGGCCCACCCAAAGTGAGAACCCCTACCACGTATCTTCCCTCCTTTTCTATCCCCTAAAGAGAGACCTCATTTCAGCCTTCTGCAAAGATAGAGAGACAGCAGGTAGCTGTGTGTGTGAGTGTGTGTGTCTGCACGAGTCCACGTGTGTGTGTTTCATGCTCTTTACCCTGCCTGCAGTATGTTTGCTGCTCTACAGGGGCCTTATTTCTAACTGTTGCATAAATTTCACACAATTTCTGCACGCGCCATTTCTGAAAAGTCTGCGCAAGTAAACACATATTGAGATGTTATAAACTTGCCGTAAAATGTATGCCATTCAAATACATGTTTGCCGCTATAAACCAGACCTGTCGAAAACTGTGCACGCGTGAATGAGACATTAAATCTCTGCCTGAAAACTCCTCCATTCACCTAATATGGTGCCAATAACTACCTTTATCTGCTGTACAATTTGGAACTATTGGCATTATGCCACGGCATGCAAAAGACAAATTGTTGTTCAATATTTAGTTTATCAATAGATTATTGGGTTTATATACCCTGCCTTGGTATAGGCTCTTGAGATTAAATAGACAATGATGTCGCGCTCCTATCGCACAGCAATACTGTAGCCTACCCATACTGTCAAATATTTGACATAAGCTACCGGTCTATTTACTCTGTTGGCAGAATGTTTTCATCTTTAGCAGTAATTTATGCTGTATCTGGAAAAGGACTGTGACAGTTTTTGAATGAGAAAACAACGGCAAATTGTCATGGACCTGTCAACAGAACGTTTGAATTCAACAATGTTTTTTCTAACGACTTTTCCCCCCCAACCTAAACATGATGGACTGTCACTGACCGCAAATTCTAAAAACATTGCAGGGCAGGCTACTAAAAAAAAACACATTTTATATCTACTTGACTTTTTAATTTATTTTTTATAGTACTACTGATATTCATTACTGCATTGTTGGGAAAGAGCAAGCAAAAAAGGCATTTCACTGTACTTGTGCATGTGACAATAAAAACTTGAAACTTGATAGATACTTCAATGTAAAAGATCAGCTGTTAAATTCGACTGTATACCGGTATTATAAACCACGCGGCCTACGATATTGCAAAACTTGAAATGCAAATAGCCTATCTCTTCACTAGGCTACTAGGCCCAATTAAATGAGAGATGCACATGGTAATTTGTTGTGTGGCTCCTTCCCTAACATGAACCCATCATGGCCAGAAAAGGTGAGGAATATATTCTGCAATGGCTATGAAAATCAAATAGGAAAAATATTCCTATGTCTAATTATAAGATTCCTACGTCTAATTATAAACATAGATTTGAACTCTTCTTGCTAATGGCAAAAGGTTGCAGTCTTATAAATATGTTATCCTGTTTTCATTTTTGTATGAATAAGCCTTTCGTCAAATCCCCCATTTGCACAAAATACTTACTTGCCAGCTTGAAATACAATATTTCAACCACTAGCAGATGGGCATACACATGGTCTGAAGGTTTGCGTGAAAATTGATGCACGCATATTTTGGGATATATTTCGTACTTACGCAAGGTTTATAAATAAGGCCCCAGATATTGTCAAATTTGCTTTACAAATGAAATAGATCCTTCCCAGGCACTAAAATAGCATCAGTTCCATAGATGTCACCTTCATTGGTGTTACTGTCTGAAGACTGACAGCATTTCAAGATATAGAACAAAGAAATAAATCTCACAAAAGCTCTGACGAAGGCCTTGAGGCCGATACTTAAAGCTTCTTAAAGAGCAGTGACACTATCAAGAGCAATGTGCGGGTTTCATCTTCTTTTTTTCTCAAGATAAAGAACAAAAAGAAAGATGGAGTGAGACATTATGGATGCCTCTATACTTATTGCATGATGCAGTTTATATTTGCATCAGTTACTGTCAAATCAGGAAGCATATCATTTCCATAATGATTCATTCACCCAATCACCCTTGTGATTGCTATGGAAAGCAATCTTATGCCTGGACTGTGGTGTGTGTGTGGGTCTGTGTTTATCTCTCACTCTCTATCAGTCCTGCTCACCATCCCACACTTCCTCTCTCTATTACCACTCTCTTAATTCTATATGCCTACATCTAAAATTCTCTGTTTCTTCCCCTAACATTTCCTCCCTGAGTGGAACCACTGACAGAATTCATTTGCACGGGGCTCTCTGACTCTCCCAGAGGGCCGTCTCGCTCTCTCCCTCTCCCCTCCCAACTCCACCCCCCCTCCCCTCTCTTCACTCTCCTTGATGCTGACTGCCTAGCCCAATGGAAATAGGAGCCTCCTTCTGGAAGATTTCCCCTCAGTATCTCTAAGAGACAATGGCAGTCCGGGTCCTTTATCTGGCCATCCGCACTGCTCTCATTTAAATCACAGGATTAGACGCCTGGCTCACACTGAAAGGCTTATCTCTCCCCCCTTCCCTCCATCCCTTCCTCCCTCCCTGCATTCCCCGCGGCCCCCAGTAGAGATTTATAGGGGCGGGAGATTCTGTTTTCGATAGCAGTAATTGTATTTGGCTTGTAGGGTACACAAGTATTTATCCACGACACCATTACCTTAAATCCTCTGCAGATAAAGGTGGCCCAAGGTGTTTCTTATCCAATCACACCACCTCTCTCTATCGTTCACTCCCTCTCTTTCTCTTTCTCTCTCTCGATCTTTGAGAAAATGTATATGTGTTGTCAGGTTTTCTGAAAGTGACAGAGTTGGGTCCATGTTGTGAACTGCTCTGCAGTGCGTAAGGCAGCATCTAGGGTCTCACATGGACCACCGTCTTTCTGTTCTCCTCCCCACAGACACAGAAGACTTCTTGGATCATGGACACGCTTTCCCAATACCGAGAAGAGAGCGGAAAGTCCCCGGGCACGGTAGACTCCTCCTTATCATCTCCCAGATGGAGCCATAGGCCGACATACCTATCAATCAACCCAATCAATAGGAGGTCAATTCTCCGTACTTATCAAGTTCTGAGACGCCGGCTTGCCAGTCAAAGGGGAGGAGCTGGCCTCAGAGGCAGGCTATAGTGTTCCGCTCCCTCGTCTCCATTGTGTGTCGAGCCAGTTGCAGAAAGCTAGAGGGAAAATAAACCTGCGACGGAGTGGCTGTCACAGGGTGGCTCAGACGAAACGCAGCCTCATTCATATGAAACAGGGGGCCTGTGCAAATGAAAGCAATCATCCTCAAACACGCCGTGTGTCTTTTGAATGCAGCTCCTGATAAGCTAGGAGGAGGTGCTGCTTTTTCAAGGCAATTTGCTGCAGAGTATTTCTTCTCTTTCTCTTTTCTCCATTCCTCTCTTCTCCACAACAAGCGTGACTCTGGTAATCGATTCCTATCTCTCTAGCTATTAGGGTTGGGAAATATCCAGATTTCCATGCCTTCATACTGTTCCTGTACCATCCCGGGGTATAAGGTATTACCCGCAGTGCACACAAGGGGGAACTATTTCTTTCCAAGCGTAATGTTTTTTAAATAATAATAATTATGGTAACAAATGCAAACAAAGTACTAGCGAATTCCCATTGTGGATGCTAGCTAAATGATAACAAGCCTAAGCGAACATAAACTAACTGCAAGGACAGACACCCCAGCTCCTCAGCTGCTTAAGGGAACAGCTTCATAATGAAAAAATAATACAACAGAACGCAATCTGCTTTATCTATTAACCTAGTGCACAAGTTGACTGCAGGTGTTAATTTAAAAATAACAATTGTCGATGGATTCGAAAATCATACCGTGGGCATTTTAAAATACCCCGGTATACGTTATATACGGTATACCGCCCAAGCCTACTAGCTATACCTCACGTACAAGAAAACTCAAGGGCAATGAACCACTGTTTGGAGTACTTTAGTACTACCTGAACGGAACGAGTGGTTCTGAATAGAATACTGAAAAACTCTAAAGGGAGAGAAGGAAGGAACATTGTTCAGGTTCCCTATGAAAGTTAGTTATTGATAGTTAGTCATTTATTTTTATTGAACTTTTATTTAACTAGGCAAGTCAGTTAAGAACAAATTCTTATTTACAATGACGGCCTACACCGGCCAAACCTGGACGACGCTGGGCCAATTGTACGCCACCCTATGGGACTCCCAATCACGGCCGGTTGTGATACAGCCTGGATGTGACCTGATCAGGACAACTGACACTGGCTACATAACAGTCTTTTGCAGTAATATAGTCCTGAAAAGCCTTACTTATCTCTGTACCCTAAAATTTATGAACAGACTTTTCTTCTCCGTAATCTCTATTCTTACAAATTGCTGTCATCGCTTTTTGACATGATAAAGTGTCATAATTAAGTGCTCAAAATTCTTCCTCGGAAGCTGTCCCTCTGCACCCTCCTTTCCCACCGACTACCCCGCCGGCATCTTAGCATGCAGACCATGGCTGAGCTGAAAAAGTGTTTCTCTAAGCTAGTTCCTGTGGGATTACAACACATCATATCTGCATGGCTGGCTCCCATAAGTGAGATGGAACTCTGTAGGGGGAACGTAGACCAGGTAGAGTTTGGCATACTTCAACATAGCAGTCTTGGCCCCTCGAGTAAAGCCTGTGTGTCTATGTATGCCGATGACTCCACGTTATACACGTCAGCTACCACCACAAGTGAAATCACTGCAACACTTAACAAGGAGATGCAGTCAGTTTTAGAACAGGTGGTTTATAATAAGCTAGTCCTAAATATATCAAAACTAAAAACATTGTATTTGTGACAAATTCTTCACTAAACACTAAATCTCATCTAAATCTTGAAATTAATAAGGAGGCAATTGAGGAGACTAAACTGCTTGGAGTAACCATAGATTGCAAACTGACATACTCATGCAACGGTAGCTAAAATGGGGAGAGGTCTGTCCATGATAAAGCGCTGCTCTGCTTTCTTGACATCGCAATCAACAAAACAAGTCCTACAGGCCTTAGTTTTATCACACCTGGACTACTGCCCAGTTATATGGTAAAATGCCAAAAGGAAGGACGAAGGCAAATTACAGTTAGCCCAGAACAGAGCAGCACATCTGGCCCTTAAATGTACACAGATGGCCAATATCAATAACATGCATGTCAATCTCTCCCGGCTCAAAGTAGAGGAGAGATTGACATGCAACACTACTTGTATTTGTGAGAGGTATTGACGTTTTGAAAGCATCAAACTGTCTGTTCAAACAGCTAACACACTGCTCAGACACTCATACATACCCCACAAGACATACCACCAGGGGTCTCTTCACAGTCCCCAAGAACAGGACAGACTCTGGGAAATGCACAGTACTACATAGAGTCTTGACTACATGGAACTCTATTCCACAACAAGTAACACAATAAAATCTGATTAAAAAAAGGATAAAACAACACTGAAGAGACACACACACATATGCACACATACTCTAACACCATTAGGGTTGAGTGCCTTGCTCAAGGGCACATTGACAGATTTTTCACCTAGTCGGCTTGGGGATTCGGGGATTCTGTTTCTTTTGTTTAACATTCAGAAAAAAAACACTGTGAAAACACTACGGACACAACAACAAAACAGTGGTCTATCTAAGCCCCATAATTAACTACAATTAAATCAATAATGTGACCCCAAAAGTACAATATCAAAAACCAACTGAACAGCCAAACAGAGTAAATCATAAGCTAACACCAAGGTAAATCTAGCATCTTTCTAGAATGTCCAAAGACTATCTGTGTTCACAATGACAACAACCTTTACCCTGTCAAATGTTCATGTCATAACATGCATTCTCAAAATTGAATGTGCATGTGTATATGTGCGAGATGAGCCCGTCTGTGTCTTTTCCATCATGAGCAGTCAGCAGTTCCAGAGAGATTGTTCACCACACGCCGTCCCTGCAGCTCCCCAAAACCACCAAAATGATCCAGTGATTTGACTGCCACACGCGGGGACACGGGCCAGCGTAACCCGGGTAACAGGACAGAACAGCCCAATGGCGGAGGTAATTGACGACCATTTTCCCCGCTGTCGCCGGCTATTACTGACACTGAGGCCTGGAGGGGAGGCTGAGGCAGACATAGGGACATCACCATGCATCACACAGCCTGGATGGCAATGGCCTCACAAAGGCTATCTGATGTTCTTACAGAATTATACTACACAATATACAGTGAGCTCCAAAAAGTATTGGGACAGTGACACATTATTTGTTGTTTTGACTCTGTACTCCAGCACTTTAGATAATACAATGACTATGAGGTTAAAGTGGAGACTGTCAGCTTTAATTTGAGGGTATTTTCATCCCTATCGGGTGAACCGTTTAGAAATTACAAGACTTTTTGTACATACAGTAGTCCCACCATTTCAGGGGACCAAAAGTATTGGGACAAATTCACTTATACGTGTATTAAAGTAGTAAAACATTTAGTATTTGGTCCCATATTCGTAGCACGAAATGACTACGTCATGCTACAAAGTTGTTGGATGCATTTTGTGCTTGTTTTGGTTGTGTTTTAGATTATTTTATGTTGAATACAAATTAATGGAAAATAATGTATTGTGTCATTTTGCAGTCACTTTTACTGATAATAACAATATAATATGTTTCTAAACACTTCTACATGAATGTGAATAATAATGAGAACAAACAGCAAATGCATCCATTTGTAAAGTCAAAAGCTTGATGTAGTCATTGCGTGCTATGAATATTGGACCAAATACTTAAAGATGCACAATGCAGAAATCACTCTGCCACTTTCTGGTTGCTAAAATTCCAATAGTTTGCCTAATTTTAGTTTATGTGACAAAACGCAAGTATAGTGTAGAGAATCATCGTACCATCTAAACCGCGGTGAAATATATTCTTCAAAGCACATTTTTTTTATTTTCAGTGAAAGACGGAGACGTGAAACTTAAGACCTGGAAGCATAGAAATAGTGCACTTAGAACAGATCTGCTGCGTCTTACATGCTGACCAGACTGGACACGCCGCGTGCGCGAGGGTCGCAAATTAAATTTAGAAATCCATGTTATTCAATTATTGCGCCAACGAGCGTCTGCGACACCAAGGGCTAAAATAGAACTCATTCCTATTTCTGACACAGATCGCGCTGAAAGTCCTGCCTCTCCCATCTCCTCATTGGTTTATAGAAGCAGGTACCCACGTGCCATCTCCTCATTGGTTGACATGATTGGTTGGTTGTGTGGTGTCAACCTCATTGGTTGACACCCACGTGGGTGACTGAAAGACGAACTGTTTTGCCGGTAGTTGTGGGACTACAATGAAAGTTTAGATGCAATCACCATATAAGTTAAATGATGAAAAAGCCTGGAAGGAGAGATGACTAGAAACGATTCGGTTGGCCGTTTTATATGTGGATTAATTGTTGGAGTACTCAATGTTTAAACTCAATGTTTATATCCCAGGACAAATTAGCTAGCAACAGCAAGCTAGCTAAATAGGACACATTAATGCACGATGGCGCACGCACGCAGCCGGTTTGGGTTCCGTGTTAGACTTGCTTTCAATGAGAATGGCAGATCTATAACTTACATTTATATGTGAATTAGGGCAGGTCGCAGCTTTAACTTTTTACTACTTTAATACACATAAGTGAATTTGTCCCAATTCTTTCGGTCCCCCAAAATGGGTGGAATATGTACAAAAAGTGCTGTAATTTCAAAACGGTTCACTTGATATGGATGAAAATACCCTCAAAATCACTGTCCCAATACCTTTGGAGCTCACGGGTATACTGAACTTTTATGCTACTACTGAAATATACTGTTGGCAAAATATACAGTCTTGGTGTTAAAATGTAAACTATCCATGGATTTCCTGCAATAAGACAGTATTCCTTATCACCTTAAACATCTGTGAGTGTTGTCTATTGCTGTTTGTTCTGTCCTTCACCCTTCTCTCCAGCTCTCTTTTTCTCTCTTCCTCAAAATCATTTCTCCCCAGATACCAAGTAACTCATTTGTGCATTCACCTGTCTCCTCCTCCATTGTCCATCTCACCATTTTCTCTCTTGTCTCTTAAATACAGTCTTTACTTTCATAGCTTCCTTTTCTTTGCCATCGCAGGTGGAAAAACTACCTGATCACACACCTGTTCTTTTCTCTTGCAACAGCTTGACTTATTTATACATGCACTCACATCTTTATCTTTCCTGGAGTCAGCTGATCGGGTCTCTGTGAGTTACCCTAACCTCATCTTGCTGAGATATTCAAATCACATGGCACCTGGGTTTATTACAGGTAAGGTGGCCATTGCATTGTGGTGCTCATTCTCACGCCAACTGCCGTGGTTCTAAACTTCAGTAAGCGATGAGTGCAAATTCTCAGCTGACGGCAAAGTAGTCAAAGCTTTTACACGGTGTTACACACACACAAATGTAATTTTGCCACTTCATTACTTGACCTTACTTTTAAAAATGCGAGCAACATAGAACAGGTTTATGCTTTCCTGCCAATCAATTACTTTTGAGATTGTGCACAAAGTTACTGGAAGCAGGGAAGAGAAAGAAAGCGAGAGAAAGAGAGAGAGAGATGGAGAAATTACTTTTTAAAAGGGACTATGAGAGTAAGGGTGAGTGGACAGGCACAGTACATGCAGTTTGGTCTCAATCAGAATCTTGGCAGTGTTCCAGAATACTCCTGGAAAAGCGCTTGTCATCTGAGAATGGCTCCCGGCCCAAACAGTAATGAAGGTTGTGAGCTCTAGTGTCCCCTCATTTATGGGTATGTAGGTGTTTCCAGGACAGGTGACACTTTACCTTCTATTTGAGACCACAGACATGGTAGAGAGAGACGAGTCTTTCAAAGATAGCCATAGAGAAAACGAATGTACAGTTGAAGTCAGAAGTTTACGTACACCTTAGCCAAATACATTTAAACTCAGTTTTTCACAATTCCTGACATTTAATCCTAGTAAAAATTCCCTGTTTTAGGTCAGTTAGGATAACCACTTTATTTTAAGAATGTGAAATGTCAGAATAATAGTAGAGAGAATGATTTATTTCAGCTTTTATTTCTTTCATCACATTCCCAGTGGGTCAGAAGTGTCACGGTTGTCATAAGAACGGGACCAAGGCACAGAGGATATTGAGTTCCACATATTTATTCCAAAAGTGAAACATAAGAGGTGCACATGCACAAACACAGGTGGGAAAAATATATACTTAAATATGATCCCCAATTGAGACAATGATTACCAGCTGCCTCTAATTGGGAAATATACAAAACACCAACATAGAAAACATAAACTAGAACACAACATAGAAATATTAAACCAGAATACCCCCTAGTCATTCCCTGATCTCCTACACCATAGAGAAACAAGGGCTCTCTATGGTCAGGCCGTGACAAGAAGTTTACATACACTCAATTAGTGTTTGGTAGCATTGGCTTTAAATTGTTTAACTTGGGTCAAACGTTTTGGGTAGCCTTCCATAACTTCCCACAATAAATTGGGTGAATTTTGGCCCGTTCCTCCTGACAGAGCTGGTGTAACTGAGTCAGGATTGTAGGCCTCCTTGCTCGCACACGCTTTTTCAGTTCTGTCCCCACATTTTCTATAGGATTGAGGTCAGGGCTTTGTGATGGCCACTCCAATACCTTGATTTTGTTGTCCTTAAGCCATTTTGCCATAACTTTGGAAGTATGCCTGGGGTCATTGTACATTTGGAAGACCCATTTGCGACCAAGCTTTAACTTTCTGACTGATGTCTTGAGATGTTGCTTCAATATATCCAGATAATTTTCCACCTTCATGATGCCATCTATTTTGTGAAGTGCACCAGTCCCTCCTGCAGCAAAGTACTCCCACAACATGATTCTGCCACCCCCGTGCTTGACTGTTGGGATGGTGTTCTTTGGCTTGCAAGCTTCCCCCTTTTGCCTCCAAACTTAACGTTTGTCATTACGTTCAAACAGTTCTATTTTTGTTTCATCAGACCAGAGGACATTTTTCCCAAAAGTACGATCTTTGTCCATGTGCAGTTGCAAACCGTAGTCTGGCTTTTTTATGGCGGTTTTGGAGCAGTAGTTTCTTCCTTGCTGAGAAGCCTTCCAGGTTATGTCGATATAGGACTCGTTTTACTGTGGATATAGATACTTTTGTACTTGTGTCCTCCAGCACCTTCACAAGGTCCTTTGCTGTTGTTCTGGGATTGATTTGCGCTTTTCACACCAAAGTACGTTCATCTCTAGGAGACAGAACGCGTCTCCTTCCTGAGCGGTATGACGGCTGCGTGGTCCCATGGTCCCATTTACACTTGCGTACTATTGTTTGTACAGATGAACGTGGTACCTTCAGGCATTTGGAAATTGCTCCCATGGATGAACCAGACTTGTGGAGGTTACAATTTTTTTCTGAGGCCTTGGCTGATTTCCCCATGATGTCAAGCAAAGAGACACTGAGTTTGAAGGTAGGCCTTGAAATACATCCACAGGTACACCTCCAATTGACTCAAATGATGTCAATTAGCCTATCAGAAGCTTCTAAAGCCGTGACATAATTTTCTGGAATTTTCCAAGCTGTTTAAAGGCACAGTTAACTTAGTGTATGTAAACTTCTGATCCACTGGAATTGTGATACAGTGAATTATAAGTTAAATAATCTGTCTGTAAACAATTATTGGAAAAATTACTTGTGTCATGCACAAAGTTGACCGAGTTTGTTAACAAGACATTTGTGGATGGTGAAAAACATTTTTATTTTTTTATTTTTTTAACTTCCGACTTCAACTGTATGTAGGTTTACGGCAGGTTTAACCTAATCCCATTCTATGAGCCAACATCCACATTGTGGATGGGAGTTTTTTCTAGCCACCGTGCTTCTACACCTGCATTGCTTGCTGTTCGGGGTTTTAGGCTGGGTTTCTGTACAGCACTTCGTGACATCAGCTGATGTAAGAAGGATTTTATAAATACATTTGATAGATTGATTGATTGTTAAAGGGATACTTCAGGATTTTGGCAATGATGTCCTAGTTAGCATTGGCTCGCAAAACTACCTCTAACTTCCTTCACACTGGACACAGAGACATGAAAATGGTATCCACGGGTTCATCTGACTCTGGAGGAGTAGATAAAGTGCATAACTGCCAAAATCCCGAAGTATCCCTTTAACTATGAGATAATTTAGAACATTAAGTAATTAAGTGAGGATATTAACAAAAACCTCAAGACCCGGGGATCCTTTAAGACATTGTAAACCAATAGCATTCACGGTCGGGTACACTCAAATCCTGTACCAATCTACTAGAAGCAACTTGCTAACTAATGAAATATTGGTGTGTAAAAGTTATCACCACACATTTTGCTATCGGAGCTTCGGAGCATAACTTAATTCCCTATACTTTCTAAAGCCTGAAGCCTCTTGTGAAGGAAGAAGTAATATGTGCCCTTCCCTCCCCTGGTAAGAGACTGATAGGTCAGCTATAATAGCTAGGCAATCACAGATTTGGCAAAGAGCAGCCAAGGAACCATTAAGGATTAATACCTCCAAGCATTAAGAAAATAAAAAGCACAGATGTTTGGTGCCATTACCACAGAACACCTTGGTCCATGTCCCCGTCTTTAGATTTAATAAGCTTTATGGTCCCCAAGGCGGCACATGAAAAAGTCTCACTTTACAGTTTGCCACTGTAGATGGCTGTAAATGGCTGTTTATGTTAGCACGGCATAAAATGTCTATACTAAAAACACCAGGACAAAGAAAGTCGAGACATCCTTTGAGAAAAACAGTGACAATAAGCACTAAACTGTATGGATGAGGTTTGAGGCTTGAGGCTGGGGATGTCCTAAAATGATTCCCGTATCTAGGCCTATGTGAGGTAAGGATTGTCAACCAGATAGATATCTCACAGGACACATTTTAAGACATAGCATAATTACAGTTTTACACATTTAACCCTTTTCCTAACATTTATTTATTTCATCTGTGAGACCCATAAAACCAACTAGTTTCTTACACAACTGTCAACTCGTCCCATATCCTAGATCCTTTTAAACTGCAAATGAACTCAGGGAACCCAGATCCTCGGCAGTACCACAGCTAACTATTTACATTTTTGTAAATTACATTTAACAGACACTTTATCCAGAGAGCGATGTAAAAGTATTCACTACCCTAAGCCATGTAGCAGTGGCAGCCCATCCAGTGTCACTCCACCCATATTTCATGGCTGTCTATTACTTGACGAAGCAGAAGACATGGAGAAACTGAAAAATGAGCAAGCCCATTGACGACATAGAAGTCTGGCCATTCATTTGATGGGCCTGCTGTGGCTCATTGTAAGGGTATAAAAGGCCTTGATTCAAGTGCAGACTCTCCCATTAAGCTTTTTCAAGTGTAATTTCAAGTCCCCCAGGGCAGTGGCCAAACTAGCAATTAGATTGTAAATGACATTGATATTACAGGAGGGGAGGGAGATCAATGATGGTTGAATTACAGGCTTTACTAATCTGTAAATTAACTGCCAATTTGGGGGAGAGAGGGCTGGATAAAATGCCTAAATGGGCTAATTTCCAACCAAACAGGTACTGACTAGGCTATAGAGTCATCAGGAAGTCCCTATTTAGAAATGAAAGGGTTCTTGTCAAGTGTTGATCAGTGTAGGTGATCAGTGTAGGTGATTGTGTGTGATTGTGTGTGTGCGTGTGTGATTGTGTGTGTGTGTATGTGTGTGTGTGATTGTGTGTGTGATTGTGTGTGTGATTGTGTGTGTGTGTGTGATTGTGTGTGTGTGATTGTGTGTCAGAGAGAGAGAGCAGTAGATACACAGAAAGAAAGAAAGAAACGAAGAGAGAATGCAAGGGAAGTTATTTCCCTCCTGGCTCCTATTCCCATCAGAGTGTCCATGTCTGTGTTGTGTTGAAGTAATGAGGCCGAGTGGCGCACTGTGGACCAGTCTGAATCATTAACGTGAGTGATACTGGCAGACCTAGGAGACGCTGAGGCAATGCTGCTCTGCTCAGTGTGTGTGGCAGGTTAGAGGGAAGATTCAGCTCTTATGGGAGATGTACTGTACTCAACACAGGAAGGCAACGAGACATCACATGCCAAAGGAGATGTTTCCAAGGGGGATGTTAATGTACTCAACACAGGAAGGCAACGAGACATCACATGCCAAAGGGGATGTTTCCAAGGGGGATGTTAATGGTATTATGTACTGTAAAACATTTTATAGTGTTGGCAGTGGGAACTGTATCTCCAGCAGTGATAAGTATAATTTTTGTCTTGATCAGTTGTTGCCTAGTACTGTATTTTGCTAGATAGGGCCATCTACTTTAAGTGATGTCTGTCTTCCCGGTAGCCTAATTGGTGTGTGTACTGCTGACTGCTATCACAGATTATTGTTGACAGGTCAACCAGGATTAAGGGCCAGGGCAATTTGTGACTTGTTGTTTTGGTAGTCAGTGGCTTTATTGGAGGGGGAGTGGTTTCTCCTCTGCTAGGCAATCAGCAATTAGTACCAGGAGGTGTGCTCTTCATCTATGTAAGGCAATTAGCAATAAGTATTAGTACTTCAGTCTCCCCTGTTTTCTCAGCGGCAGCTGTAGGCGGAGGTCTCGTTGCAAAACTACGACCGTCGCCGAAACAAAGACGGTTCTGCCGAGTTGTTCAAGGAAGGAAGGATTGGGAGGCTCCAGACCATTCTCTCACTTTAGTATCTTACCTAGTTATTTTCTGATGATCTCATTTTGCTCTTTTGTATCTGGCAACTTTGTGTTTTCTATACCTGTTCGCTCCTCTCTCTGTAAGCTTTACAGACACTCACCACCCCTTGGCTGCAACCCTTCTAATTTAGTGTACTCTGCTCGCACAACCCATGTGGAATTTCTGGTCTCTGGCAGCTTTTAGAACTGCCTATCTGCGGTGAAGAACGGCGAGTTCATCTCAGTTTATGCTGCCCTTCAGTCCCCTGACTTTTTGGCCCTAAAGAAGACATGGATCACCTCAGAGAATGCTGCTACTCCAGTTGCTCTCTCTTCATCTGACTAAGTTTTCTCTCATAGTTCGAGAGCATCTGGCCATCGCGGTGGTGCACACGGCTACTCATTTTTCCTATGTGGAGATTTTCTATTTTCTCTCACCTGTCCATCTCCTCATTTGAATTCCATGCTGTCACTGTCACTTGCCAACTCAAGCTTAACATTGGTTTGATCTATTGCCCACCAGGTGTCCTTAGAGAGTTATTCAATGAGCCTGACAGCTTAAGAAGCACATTTCCTGACAATGGCTCACCGCTCTTCGAACTTGGCGACTTCAACTGCCTGACGTCTGCCTTCAATTAATTCCCCTCGTCTCTTTTGACCTCAACCTTTCCCAGTCCCCTACCACTCACAAGACAGGCAATACGCATGACCTCATCTTTAATAGAGGCTGTTCGCCTATTAATCTCACTGCAACCTCCCTCCAGGTCTCTAATCACTACTTTGTTTCCTTTTCTGTATCCCTTTTCTCCAACCCTAGCCACTCAGCCCCTACCCTGTTGCAATGTTTGCTCTCTATCTCCCACTACTCTCTCCCCTTCTATCATATCATCTCTCCTTTCTGCTAAATCCTTTCTCCCTCCTGTCTCCTGATTCTACCTCATCGACCCTACTCTGCATCCTATGACTCTCACTGTCCACTTTCCTCCAAAAACAGGGCTGTGGACAGCTAGGCAAAAATGGAGGAAAACTAAACTTCCAGAGGCCCTATCATCCATTCACCCCTGTTCTCTACCTTCCCCCGTATCCACTGCAAAAGCCACTTTTTATCACATGAAATGCCAAGCTTCTGTCTCTAACCCAAGGAAACTCTTTTCCACCTTCTGCTCCCTCCTTAACCTCTACCCCCCTTCCCTCTCTGCGGATGACTTTGTCATCCACTTTGAAAAGGAGATTGATGACATCCGCTCCTCATTCTCTCAGCCTATTGAGTCCACTTGTCCCACTCACACAGAACTACCCTACGCCTTGACCTCTTTCTCCCCACTCTCTCCAGATGGAGTCCTGCAACTAGTGAGGGAGGTCTGGCCGCTGGACAACCTGCCCACTCGACCACTTCCCCTACTCCCTTCTCCAGACCATCTCTGGAGACCTTCTCCAATTCCTCACTTCCCTCATCAACTGATCCTTGTCCACCAGATGCGTCCCTTCTGAAGTCAAAATAGACTTGAAAAACACTTGAGCGTGCTGTCTCTGACCAACTCTCTCACTATCTCTCTCAGAACGATCTTCTTGACCCTAAGCATTCAGGTTTTATGATGTGTCACTCCACCGAGACTGACTGCTCTTCTCTGTGTCACCGATACTCTCTGCACTGCCAAAACTGACTCTCTCTCCTCTTTTCTCATCCTCCTAGATCTATCTACTGCCTTCACCACTGTGAAGTGTCACAACCTTCTCTCCACCCTCTCAGGGCTGGGCATCTCAGGCTCTGCCCACTCTTGGATTGCATCCTACCTGGCAGGCCGTTCCAACCAGGTGACCTGGATGGGATGTATGTCTGCACCACATACTCTCACTACTGGTGTCCCCCAGGGCTCGGTTCTAGGCTCTCACCTCTTCTCTCTATACAAACATATATTCTCTGCAAACATCAAAGCAGTGATTGCTCCTGCAGGTTCATTCTCTACAACATCCGTAGAGTATGACCCTACCTCACACAGGAAGCAGCGCAGGTCCAGGCGCTTGTCATTTCCCGTCTGGACTACTGCAACTCCCTGTTGGCTGAGCACCTCGCTTGTGCCATCAAACCCCTGCAATTAATCCAGAACGCTGCAACCCACAGGTGTTCGAAGAGTATCTTAAATAATGCTACAGCACACCCCCCCTCACATCACCTCCTCACCCTGAAAAACAAAAAATACTTTTGTGATGGTTACATTTTTTTCTCCCATACTAGTTCAGACTTGCTGGTAGCTACTTTATTGAGGAAAAATGTACATACTATGACTGTGAAATGTGATTGTTCCACCTAGCTATCACTGTTAGGGATAGGGGGCAGCATTTTCACTTTGGATGAATTGCGTGCCCATAGTGAACTGCATCCTACTCTGTTCTAGATGCTAATATATGCATATTATTATTACTACTGGATAGAAAACAGAGGTTTCTAAAACTGTTTGAATTATGTCTGTGAGTATAACAGAACTCATAGGGCAGGCAAATTTCCAAACAGGAAGTGGAAATTCTGGGGCTGGTTGAATTTCAAGTCATCGCCTATTCACATCCAAACAAGATATGGATATGTTCGCACTTCCTACGCCTTCCACTAGATGTCAACAGTCAGTAGACCGTGGAATGAAGCCTCTAGTGTGATGTACGACCGGATGGGAGGGGAATGAGTCACTGGCGCTAGCGGAACCCCTAGCCATAAGAAGTTTTAAGATTGATGCACTAACTGTAAGTTGCCATGGATAAGAGTGTCTGTTAAATGACTCAAATGTAATGTAAAGTGTAAGATACATTTCTACCAGTAGTTGCAGCTTCAGAGAGAGCTACATCTCTAACAGTAGTTTCAGCTTCACTGAGAGCTACATTTCTACCAGCAGTTGCAGCTTCACTGAGAGCTACATTTCTACCAGTAGTTGCAGCTTCACTGAGAGCTACATTTCTACCAGTAGTTGCAGCTTCACTGAGAGCTACATCTCTACCAGTAGTTGCAGCTTCAGTGAGAGCTACATTTCTACCAGTAATTGCAGCTTAACTGAGAGCTACATTTCTACCAGTAGTTGCAGCTTCACTGAGAGCTACATTTCTACCAGTAGTTGTAGCTTCACTGAGAGCTACATTTCTACGAGTAGTTGCAGCTTCACTGAGAGCTACATTTCTACCAGTAGTTGCAGCTTCACTGAGAGCTACATCTCTACCAGTAGTTGCAGCTTCACTGAGAGCTACATTTCTACCAGTAGTTGCAGGTTCATTAGCTCGAGTCTTGTCATAGTCATACTGATACCTGTCAAAAAATGTCATGTCATCAGAGCTGAACCTTCGTTAATAAGGCAGAGGGAGGGAGGGAAATTAAGAGTACTCTGACAGGGATAAGGCCGGGTCTTCCAACCTTTAAATAAAGCAACTGTTGAGGCATCACGACCAGTCCTGAGAAGAGATCGTTCCATTTGTATGCAGACCCATTGCAAACCCAGAGAGCCTGAAGTCAGTCCAATTCCATGTCCATATTTATTCATTCACTAAACAGCCAGAGTATTTGGCAGGGTTAAAACAGCAACCCACTCCAGAGAACGGTTTATGGTCTCACACTTCTTTAGATAAAAGTGAAGAAGTCTGAGGTCCTTTTCACATTACGTCCGGACACAGGACCAACTGGAAACGTCAAAGATGTCTGATAACTCTTGGCAGATAATGGACGTTGACTAGTCGATACCTATGTATTATTAAAAACCAAGAGTTGTGACATATTGCATTCATCAAGATGTCCCTCCACGAGATGCTGGAGATATTTAACATTTCCAATTTGTCTCTGGTTTCCTTTCCTTAGCACTGCAAACAGAAGGCAGCCAAAAGGCCTTCAAACTGTGGTAACTGTAAACATATGCTTGTAGGATAATGACAACTATGCACTTAAAAGCTTCAAGTAGACGAGGGAGGAACAGTAGAAGAGAGGTGGGCACTGAACGCCAGGGTGGTGTGGTCTCTGGGAAGGAGTTTAGAGGCAGATGGTGTCCAGTGAGTTTATGGTGCGTTTGCAACTTATTGGATTCATGAGCTAAACCATGCATGTAAAGAGAATAGGTTTTTCACTTCCGAAAACCGGAAGTAAACACAACTTATGTATGCAAAGGTAACAGGCAAATAGCATAGGCCTACACCATGCATGCAAAAGTAACAGGTAGGTCACAACACAGGTTAAACCATGCAGGTGTAGTGAGAGAGGGCTTCCGTACCTCCTGGAAAGTGTTCGTTGATGGACCAGTTGTCCACCTGGAGGGTGGCGTTGCCCCCATTCCTGGTGAACCGCACCACATGGTACTTCCCGTCATTCACAGGGGTGCTGCTCTCTCTCACACTGATGTCCATTGTGCCGATGTTAAACGTCACACCGATCTTCCCTTGTTCCTAGAAGAAGACACAAACAAAAGAATTTAGTGATTGTTTAAAATTTTGGAACAAATTTTTAGGCGATTCATTTGTTTTTGACAAATTACTATTTTGTGCGTCCCATTTCAGATATAGTTATTACTCTTTTGTTCAAGGTTTAATTCTCTTTCTCTCTTTTCATTCTATTCGCTCAGTCTCTAATAAATAATACATTATATTAACCTTAATGGCCCCTTCTGTTGGATAACACACACACATTTGTAAAAATCAATGGTGTTAAATAAACCAGAGAGAGAAACTAGATTAATGAGCAGTGAAGGCTCACACAGTCACATAGTGGAAGAGAACAGACTTGACAGTTCAGGTGACCAATTCCACCTACTCACTTTTTTCCACAGGAACCTGTGTTGTGTTACAGCCTGAATTTAAAATGGGATTTTGTGTCACTGGCATACCCACAATACCCCATAATGTCAAAGTGGAATTATGTTTTAAAACATTTTTACTCATTAATAAAACATTTAAAGCTGAAACGTGTTGAGTGAATACATATTCAACCCCTTTGTTATGGCAAGCCTAAATAAGTTCAGGAGTAAAAATGTGCGAAACAAGTCACATAATAAGTTGCATCAACTCATTCTGTTTGCAATAATAATGTTAAACATGATTTTTCATCTCTGTACCCCTCACACACAATTATCAGTGTGGTCCCTCAGTTGAGCAATGAATTTCAAACACAGATTCAACCACAAAGACCAGGGAGGTTTTGCAAGTAAGTGTCCCTATTGATCCTGTGTGGCTCAGTTGGTAGAGCATGGCCAGGGTTGTGGGTTCCATTCGCATGGGGGACCAGTACAAACAAATAAGAAAATGCATGCACTCATAAGTTGCTCTGGATAAGAATGTCTGCTAAATGATAAAAAACATTTATATAATATTGGTAGACAGGTACAAAAAAGCAGATATTAAATGTGCTTTTAAGCATGGTGGAGTTATTAATTACACTTTGGATGATGTATCAATACACCCGGTCATTACAAAGATACAGGGGTCCTTCCTAACTCAGTTGCCGGAAAGGAAGGAAACTGCTCAGGGATTTCACCATGAGGTAAATGGGGACTTTAAAACAGTTACAGAGTTTAATGACTGTGATAGGATGATCATCAACATGGTAGTTACTCCATAATACTAACTTAAATGACAGAGTGAAATAAGGAAGCCTATACAGAATAAAAAATATTCCAAAACATTCATCCTGTTTACAACAAAGCACTTAAGTAAAACTGCAAAGGAATTGGCAAAGAAATGTCCTGAATACAAAGCGTTAAGTTTGGGGCAAATCCATACTAATTCTATAACATACCCTTCCCATCTTGCCAAGCTGAAATAAACTGATCCACACCTAGTGTTGCAAAAGTTCGGTAGCTTTCTCTAAATTCCCCAGTTTTCCAGAAATCCTGGATTCTCTGTTTATTCCCCCATTTCCAGGAATTCTCCAACTGGGATTTCTAGAAAACTGGGGATTTAGAAAAAGTTAACATAATTTGCAACGTAAAGTTTTAGAACATTTAGAAATATGCTATGTAGAACAAATATGCCTCTCTGACATGCAGAATTAAGATTTAGGGAACAAGGAACAGAATCAAAAACAGGAAGTGATCTCTAGTGTTCCAGAACACTAGAGCCATTAGAACCGGTTAATAACATTAATTGACATTCAAAGCATTATTTAAAGTCCCACAAAAAAACGCCATCATTGCGACTATGCAAAGCAATCACTCTGTCGCTCAGAAACTTCTCTTCCAGTGTCTGCCTGCCAGCATGTTTTCTAGGCTAGTTAACTTCTCTAGGATAGGGGGCAGCATTTTCACGTTTGGATGAAAAGCGTGCCCAGAGTAAACTGCCTCCTACTCAGTCCCAGACGCTTATATATGCATATTATTATTAGTATTGGATAGAAAACACTCTGAAGTTTCTAGAACTGTTTGAATCATGTCTGTGACTATAACAGAACTTATTTGGTAGGCAAAACCCCGAGGACAAATCATTCAGATGTTGTTTTTTTGAGGTCACTCTATTTTCAATGAGTTGTCTTTGGGAATCCAGATTTCTAAGGGACCTTCCTTCAGTTCCTATCGCTTCCACTGGATGTCAACAGTCTTTAGAAATTGGTTGAGGTTTTTCCTTTGAGAAATGAAGAAGTAGCCAGTGAAGTGTATTGTTTGTTAGAGGCGCGTGACCAGAAAGCATGCTACACATTGTTTTCCTCCGGTATAGAACACAGATCATCCCTTCTTCAATTTGATTGATTATTTATGTTAATAAATACCTAAAGTTGTATTACAAAAGTACTTTGAAATGTTTGGACAACGCTTACAGGTAACTTTTGAGATATTTTGTAGTCACATTGTGCAAGTTGGAACCGGTGTTTTTCTGGATCAAACGCGCCAAATAAATTGACATTTTGGATATATATCGATGGAATTAATCGAACAAAAGGACCATTTGTGATGTTTATGGAACATATTGGAGAGCCAACAGAAGAAGCTCGTCAAAGGTAAGGCATGAACTATATTTTTATTTCTGCGTTTTGTGTCGCGCCTGGAAGGTTGAAATATGATGCGATGGTTAGCTGGGATGCTATCCTCAGATAATAGCATTGTTCGCTTTCACCGTAAAGCATCTTTGAAATCTGAAACATTGGCTGGATTCACAACAAGTGTAGCTTTAATTGAATGTGTGATTTCATTAAAGTTAAATTTTTATTGTAATTTATTTGAATTTGGCGCTCTGCATTTTTTCACTGGATGTTGGCCAGGTGGGAAGCTACCATCCCACATATCCCAGAGAGGTTAAGTAAACTATAGTTATCACATTTCACGTTGGATTTATTAACTACAAAAAGGTAAGACGTGTTTTAAATTCTGGTGCTGCATCACACAGATGCTTGTTAGCAAACTCTGGTCCAGGGCATGGAGCCAACTCTCAGATGTTCAAAGGTCCTCCATATTAGCCGCTCCCCCGTAGGTACACTATACAGTTGAAGTCGGAAGTTTACATACACCTTAGCCAAATACATTTAAACTCAGTTTTTCACAATTCCTAACATTTAAGCCTAGTAAACATTTCCTGTCTTTGGTCAGTTAGAATCACCACTTTAATTTAAGAATGTGAAATGTCAGAATAACAGTAGAGAGAATGATTTATTTCAACATTTTTCTTTCATCACATTCCCAGGGGTCAGAAGTTTACATACACTCAATTAGTATTTGGTAGCGTTGCCTTTAAATTGTTTAACTTGGGTCAAACGTTTCGGGTAGCCTTCCACAACCTTCCCACAATAAGTTGGGTGAATTACTCGCTCATCCCCCCCAAGCAGACACCTCGACGGCCCTGAAAGAACTTCATTGGACTCTATGTAAACTGGAAACCACACATCCTGAGGATGCATTTATTGTAGCTAGGGATTTTAACAAGGCTAATCTGAAAACAAGTCTCCCTACATTTTATCAGCATATCGAATGCGCGACTCGGGCTGGAAAAAATATGGATCATTGTTACTCGAACTTCCACGACGCATACAAAGCCCTCCTTTCTGCAAATCTGACCACGACTCCATTTTGTTGCTCCCAGCCTATAGACAGAAACTAAAACAGGAAACGCCTGTGCTCAGGTCTGTTCAATGCTGGTCCGACCAATCTGATTCCACGCTTCAAGATTGCTTCGATCACGTGGACTGGGATATGTTCTGGATAGCGTCGAACAACAACATTGATGTATACGCTGATTCGGTGAGCGAGTTATTAGCAAGTGCATATTGAAGGCAGCATTCGCGCAAAACTGAAAGCGCCAACCACTGCTTTTAATCAGGGCAAGGCAACCGGAAACATGACCGAATAGAAACGGTGTAGCTATTCCCTCCGCAAGGCAATCAAACAAGCTAAGCGTCAGTATAGAGACAAAGTAGTCGCAATTCAATGGCTCAGACACGAGAGGTACAGTGGGGCAAAAAAGTATTTAGTCAGCCACCAATTGTGCAAGTTCTCCCACTTTAAAAGATGAGAGAGGCCTGTAATTTTCATCATAGGTACACTTCAACTATGACAGACATAATGAGAAAAAAAATCCAGAAAATCACATTGTAGGATTTTTAATGAATTTATTTGCAAATTATGGTGGAAAATAAGTATTTGGTCAATAACAAAAGTTTCTCAAAACTTTGTTACATACCCTTTGTTGGCAATGACAGAGGTCAAACGTTTTCACAAGGTCTTCACAAGGTTTTCACACACTGTTGCTGGTATTTTGGCCCATTCCTCCATGTAGATCTCCTCTAGAGCAGTGATGTTTTGGGGCTGTTGCTGGGCAACACGGACTTTCAACTCCCTCCAAAGATTTTCTATGGGGTTGAGATCTGGAGACTGGCCAGGCCACTCCAGGACCTTGAAATGCTTCTTACGAAATCACTCCTTCGTTGCCCGGGCGGTGTGTTTGGGATCATTGTCATGCTGAAAGACCCAGCCACGTTTCATCTTCAATGCCCTTGCTGATGGAAGGAGGTTTTCACTCAAAATTTCACGATACATGGCCAAAATTCATTCTTTCCTTTACACGGATCAGTCGTCCTGATCCCTTTGCAGAAAAACAGCCCCAAAGCATGATGTTTCCACCCCCATGCTTCACAGTAGGTATGGTGTTCTTTGGATGCAACTCAGCAATCTTTGTCCTCCAAACACGACGAGTTGAGTTTTTACCAAAAAGTTATATTTTGGTTTCATCTGACCATATGACATTCTCCCAATCTTCTTCTGGATCATCCAACTGCTCTCTAGCAAACTTCAGACAGGCCTGGACATGTACTGGCTTAAGCAGGGGGACATGTCTGGCACTGCAGGATTTGAGTCCCTGGCGGCGTAGTGTGTTACTGATGGTAGGCTTTGTTACTTTGGTCCCAGCTCTCTGCAGGTCATTCACTAGGTCTCCCCGTGTGGTTCTGGGATTTTTGCTCACCGTTCTTGTGATCATTTTGACCCCACGGGGTGAGATCTTGCGTGGAGTCCCAGATCGAGGGAGATTATCAGTGATCTTGTATGTCTTCCATTTCCTAATAATTGCTCCCACAGTTGATTTCTTCAAACCAAGCTGCTTACCTATTGCAGATTCAGTCTTCCCAGCCTGGTGCAGGTGTACAATTTTGTTTCTGGTGTCCTTTGACAGCTCTTTGGTCTTGGCCATAGTGGAGTTTGGAGTGTGACTGTTTGAGGTTGTGGACAGGTGTCTTTTATACTGATTACAAGTTCAAACAGGTGCCATTAATACAGTTAACGAGTGGAGGACAGAGGAGCCTCTTAAAGAATAAGTTACAGGTCTGTGAGAGCCAAAAATCTTGCTTGTTTGTAGGTGACCAAATACTTATTCTCCACCATAATTTGCAAATAAATTCATTAAAAATCCTACAATGTGATTTTCTGGATTTTTTTTCTCATTTTGTCTGTCATAGTTGAAGTGTACCTATGATGAAAATTACAGGCCTCTCTCATCTTTTTACGTGGGAGAACTTGCACAATTGGTGGCTGACTAAATACTTTTTTGCCCCACTGTATGTGGCAGGGTCTACATTCAATCACAGACTACAAAAAGAAAACCAACCTCGTCGAGGACCCCGATGTCTTGCTCCCAGACAAACTAAACAACTTCTTTGCTCGCTTTGAGGACAATACAGTGCCACCGACATGGCCCGCTACCAAAACCTTCAGACTCTCCTTCACCGCAGCCAATGTGAGTAAAACATTTAAACGTGTTAACCCTCGCAAGGCTGCCGGCCCAGACGGCATCCTTAGCCGCGTCCTCAGAGCATGCGCAGACCAGATGTCTGGTGTGTTTACGAACATATTCAATCAATCCCTATCCCAGTCTGCTGTTCCCACATGCTTCAAGAGGGCCACCATTGTTCCTGTTCCCAAGAAAGCTAAGGTAACTGAGCTAAATGACTATCGTCCCGCAGCTCTCACTTTCGTCATCACAAAGTTCTTTGAGAGACTAGTCAAGGATCATATCACCTCCACCCTACCTGACACTCAAGACCCACTCCAATTTGCTTACCGCTCCAATAGGTCCACAGACGACGCAATCACAATCACAATGCACACTGCCCTAACCCATCTGGACAAGAGGAATACCTATGTAAGAATGCCGTTCATCGACTACAGCTTAACCATAGTACCCTCCAAACTCATCATTAAGCTCGAGACCCCATCTCCACCCCGCTGATCCTCAACACTGGGGCCCCACAGGGGTGTGTTCTCAGCCCTCTCCTGTACTCTCTGTTCACCCATGACTGCGTGGCCATGCACACCTCCAACTCAATCATCAAGTTTGCAGACGACACTACAGTGGTAGGCTTGATTACCACCAACGACGAGACAGCCTATAGGGAGGAGGTGAGAGTGGTGTCAGGAAAATAACCTCACACTCAATGTCAACAAAACAAAGGAGATGATCGTGGACTTCAGGAAACAGCAGAGGGAGCACCTCCCGTCCACATCGACGGGACAGTAGTGGAGTAAGTGGAACGTTTTATGTTCCTCGGCGTACACATCACAGACTAACTGAAATGGTCCACCCACACAGACAGTGTGGCGAAGAAGGCGCAACAGTGCCTCTTCAACCTCAGGAGACTGAAGACATTTGGCTTGTCACCAAAAACATTCACAAACTACTACAGATGCAAAATCGAGAGCATCCTGTCGGGCTGTATCACCGCCTGGTACGGCAACTGCTCCGCCCACAACCGCAAGGCTCTCCAGAGGGTAGTGAGGTCTGCACAACGCATCACCGGGGGACAACTACCTGCCCTCCAGGACACCTACACCACCCGATGTCACAGGAAGGTCAAAAAGATCATCAAGGACAACAACCACCCGAGCCACTGCCTGTTCACCCCGCTATCATCCAGAAGGCGAGGTCAGTACAGGTGCATCAAAGCTGGGACCGAGAGATGGAAAAATAGCTTCTATCTCAAGGCCATCAGACTGTTAAACAGCCATCACTAACATTGAGTGGCTGCTGCCACAAAATTGGATGCAATAAATGTATCACTAGTCACTTTAAACAATGCAACTTTATATAATGTTTACATACCCTACATTACTCATCTCATATGTATATACTGTTTTCTATACCATCTACTGCATCTTGCCTATGCCGTTTGGCCATCGCTCATCCATATATTTATATGTACATATTCTTATTCATTCCTTTACACTTGTGTGTATAAGGTAATTGTTGTGAAATTGTTAGATTAGTTGTTAGATATCACTGCATGGTCGGAACTAGAAGGACAAGCATTTCGCTACACTCGCATTAACCTCTAGTAACTCCCCATCCCGGGTACGGGAGCGTAATCATCGACTGACACTAATTAGCATAACGCAATGGACATAAATATTCCTAGAAAATATTCCTATTCATGAAAATCACAAGTGAAATATATTGAGACACAGCTTAGCCTTTTGTTAATCACCCTGTCATCTCAGATTTTCAAAATATGCTTTACAGCCAAAGCTAGACAAGCATTTGTGTAAGTTTATCGATAGCCTAGCATAGCATTTTGTCCAGCTAGCAGCAGGTAACTTGGTCACGGAAATCAGAAAAGCAATCAAATTCAATCGTTTACCTTTGATGAGTTTCGGATGTTTTCACTCACGAGACTCCCAGTTAGATAGCCAATGTTCCTTTTTTCCAAAAATATTATTTTTGTAGGCGAAATAGCTCCATTTGTTCTTCACATTTGGCTGAGAAATTGCCCGGAAATTGCAGTCACGAAAACGCCGAAAAATTCCCAAAATTAGCTCCATAATATCGACAGAAACATGGCAAACGTTGTTTATAATCAATCCTCAAGGTGTTTTTCAAATATCTATTCGATAATATATCCACCGGGACAATTGGTTTTTCAGTAGGACCGATTGGAATAATGGCTACCTCTGTATTTTACGCGAGAATCACTCTGGGAGCCATCAGGTGACCAGTTGCCACTTACGGGTATTCTTCAACATAAATGCGTAAAACTACGTCACAATGCTGTAGACACCTTGGGGAATACAGAGAAAAAGTAATCTGGTTGATAGCCCATTCACTGCTCAACAGGGACGCATTGGAACACAGAGCTTTCAAAAGATGAGTCACATCCGGATTGGATTTTTCTCAGGCTTTCGCCTGCAATATCAGTTCTGTTATACTCACAGACAATATTTTTACAGTTTTGGAAACGTTAGAGTGTTTTCTATCCTAAACTGTCAATTATATGCATATTCTAGCATCTTGTCCTGACAAAATATCCCATTTACTCCGGGAACGTTATTTTTCCAAAAATGAAAATACTGCCCCCTAGTCACAAAAGGTTCAGCTAATATAATTTGATTTGATTTTTTGTTTAAACCAGTTCAGAACTTTATTACAGTGGAACAAAATGAAAACAATAGGGGTTCTGTTCAGACCGAAACGATTGGAAAAATTGTTTTGGTTACAACCCCTGCTTCTATCTGCAACGTTCAAGGCCAGGTGTTACTTACAACCTTTCAAAATGTACCGAAATGACGCTAAACCTTGTCAGCAACTCCTTTCTCCAGCCTCTCTTCTGTCAACCTCTTTTCTACTTCCCTCATATTTCCTCTGTTGTTAACCAGAGAGTGAATCACCTCCTTATCTGTATACAAAGCAGAATCTAAGGACAGATGATGAACAGTATCGAGGGAGATGTGTCTCATCATCATGTTGAGTATTTATCACCACTGATCAGAGAAAGGCACTGGGGGGAATCTAGGCCAGGGCTCTCAAGTTCGTTTGGAAGACATCAGACAGGAAGTGGAAGACACTGTACGGATTATCAGTATTAACAGGGGGATTGAAATTGATGAGGAATTGTCCTAGACCAGCATTTCCCAAACTAGAACTCGCAAGGATTTGAAAATGGGGTCGCTATAGAAAGTGGCCTACTGAGTGGCATCGCTACAGACCCGGGTTCGATTATGGGAGACTCATAAAGCGGTGCACAATTGGCCCAGCATTGTTTGAGTTAGGAGGGGATCTGGCCGGCCGGGATGTCCTTGTCCCATCGTTCTCTAGTGACTCCTTGTGGCGGGCCGGGCGCATGCACGCTGACTGTAGTCGCCAGTTGTACAGTGTTTCCCCCGACACATTGGTGTAGCTGGCTTCAGGGTTATGCAAGCAAGCAGTGTGTCAAGAAGCAGTGCGGCTTGGCAGAGTCGTGTTTCAGAGGACGCATGGCTCTCGACCTTCGCCTCCTGTGTCCATATGGGAGTTGCAGTGATGGGACAAGACTGTAACTACCAATTGGATATCACGAAAATAAATAAATGTCTGCTTGGTTCATAGAACCGTGGTTGGTTGTTATAAACAGAGCGGTTTCTGTTTTCTTCCTACAAATGTGGCTCTAATTTTTTGAACGATTTAAGCTACAAAATATTATGACCCCATTCCTGAAAGATAAGCCACTCATTAACTTGTACGTTTCCCTCTACAATTCCCACAAACTTCACTTGTTAGAACAAAGTGGACAAGACCAGGCACTAAATCAGATTGGGGAAAAAATAACATCTGTTATTTTTTTACACAGAAGATCATACACAATTATTGCCTGATGATCTTCTGAACTTCACAATATATTTCTGATGCATTTCAGTGACAATATGTGATTGTGATGATATGTAGTTTATTGTACAGCCAGCAGCAGTAAGCTTATACAAATGCCTCTCTAGTGAATTGTTCACTATGAATGTACTTAAATATATATATATATATGAGAAAAATGAACTACATAATTAGCCATGAAAAATTAGCACACTTCAAGGAGCATTGGGGGACTCCTTTAAACAGTGAATAAAACCTCCATCACCATGGCCCCTTTGAGATATTCCCTTAATGGGGCTGCCATTTAACACATCTCACTCTAAGGCGAGATAAAGACACAGTGCATGATAGTGATCCATCCCGTGGAGCGCGGCAGTGCGCTGCAGTGCAGAGCACACAGGGATGGCAGGGTGATTCCATGGTGTCACCTGCACAAATTGATAAGTGGTTAAGAAATGAACAGAGCTTCCTGTGAGAGAATGGAGTGTAAACTGCTGAGAACATAATGGAGGTTTGGCCCTAGAAATGGCAGCCAAGAGGGGCAGCGAAGCAGAGATGACAAGTGTTTCATCAATAAAAAGCTGGGGTTAGGTATGAGTCAATGTATCACTGATGGAACAATTACAAACAGTCTTTTCTTCAAGCAGTACAAACAACTTTCAGGGATAGAACAGAAACGTGTTTTGTTTGTTCGTAACGTTTGGCCACATGATTCGAGTCAATATCTTGCGTTGGGTACCAGGAAATATAATGTTCAAATGGCAGTTACTCTGACCCAAGGTCAGGTTTGGGTAGTTAAGGTCAGGTTTGGGTAGGCTGCAGTGCCTTAGATCGTTGCGCCACTCGGGAGCCCACCAATAACAGGCAAGTGAAAGAAGTTTTTCGTTGTTGACGTCTTCGGCAAGTTGCTTTATATGAAATGGCCTGATATATTATTTGTCTTAAAAGCCAAAATCTACAAGGAATTAGAACAATTATCAACAAATATGTAAGCCTTTTACAAAGACATTACCTCTTTAACTGTCACAACTTCTGCCGAAGCCAGTGCCTCTCCTTGTTCGGGCAGTGTTCGGTGCTCAACGTCGCCGGTCTTCTAGCCATCAACGATCCATTTTTCATTTTCCATTTGTTTTCCCACACACCTGGTTTTCATTCCCTCATTAAGTGTTGTGTATTTAACCCTCTGTTCCCCACATGTCTTTGTGCGGTATTGTTTGTTTGTTTGACTGGTGCGCGTCGGGTTATTGTGCCCATATTTTGTATTTCTTATGGTTTTTACTATTAAACTGCTCTGGCTATTACCTAGTTCTGATCTCCTGCGTCTGACTTCCCTGCCACCAGTTTACGCACCCCTTACATTAACATGAGCTAGAGAAGAGTAAAAAGGCAATTTAACTAATGCTAGATAATTGAGGCATTTGGGGTTGGTAGTTTAGTGTTCATACAGAGGTATTTTCAGGCTCAGGCGCTAACACAGTGGTGATAGTCATTTTACCATATTATTAACAACATCAGAAAGGCCTAAAAGAGCATTAAACTCACCTCAACAGTATGCACCTACGTAGGCGTTCATACATTATGCACGTTTGAATTTTTTTATACTGCATTCAAAACACATGCGTAATATGTTTTTCACATGTACAAAACCTATATAGCACGCGTATAACTATATCAAGTGGTTATAGGGTCCTGCTGGAGGGTAAAAGTGTGTCTCAAAGTCAACTGTCTGGTGTATCTGTTCTATGATCATCTGCTTGAATAGAGCAGACTACGGCTCATTAATAATTTAATCTGCATGCCTTTCTTTTCAGAGCATCTGTGAGACTCAACTTGACACTGACACAATATGGTCTTTGTTAAAAGGAAATCATAACTGCAGTTATTAGCATCAAGGTCAAGAAATTGTGACCGTATGAAGTGTCTGTGTGTCCATGTGTGTTTGTGCATGTGTTTGTGCATTACTTTATCACAAACGAGTATGTGTGACTTTTCGCGTCTGTCCTTCTCTCCGCAGGCATGCAGAAAAGGAAGGAAGTCTATCCTAGATTACCATGGCAACCCTGAATACTGCATTTGTGTGATATTGCTAAAAGCAAAACAATTATGTTGGGTCAGAAGGCTAATGCCGTTTACAAACGCAGAAAATTAGCGGAGAAACAAAGGGTCCATAACTGCCTGAATTCAGTTATTTTATGGAAAGTTGCATTGTACTTTGCTTGTTGAAAATTGAGTTTAAATTGGTGCATTTAAAGAAGAAAGTAGAGTACCCAAAATGGATGGGTCTGAACATTAAGCTCGCATCTAAGAAAAAGCTATGCGGACAAGATAAGGTCAGCTAACTGGATCATTAGAATAAGATAAATGAAGATAAGGAGAAAGAGCGAGGGAGTAGGGAGAAAGAGAGATAAAGATGGAGAGAAAGAGAGATAGGGCGAGATAAACACAGACTCCTACCCACTAAATGGATACTTAAAGAGACGCCTCAATCAGCCGACTCAACACTGAACCGCAGAAAAAGCAAAACTTTTAAACGCATTGCTTTGACAATCAGCAGTAACTCCCTCAACATTCTCACAGAGAGGGGAAATAAACCATATGGTTACCATCCACAAACAGTCTTCAAGCTGCTATCACTGGGAGAGGAGGAACACATACAAACACACACACAGGCACGCACACCGACTGGGCTTTTTTTAAATGAACGTCAATGGGTGGGGCAGAACACATGCCAGGGTTTCCATTAGCCGGTAATAGCCGGCTTTTTGGTTGAAAAAAAAAGAAAAAAGAAACGCCGATAAATAAAATTTCCGCTGGCCAATTGTATGGGAGAAGAAGTAAATAGCCCATTTCGAAATAATGCTTTTCAGCCAATTCATTGATGGAAATACCAGTCAGTGGAAATACATTTGACTAGTCATGCTTATCGGTCTATAGGTTAATTTGCATAATTTAGTGAAATTAAATTGGCGCGTGCACAGTATATTCGTTATGTATCTTATTTATCACACTCAAACGGCATACAGATACAGAGCCTTTGAGTGGAAAATCTGTCAGACAACGCAAGAGCGGCTGCTACAGCATCTCACACAGCAAATGCATAGCCAAAGAAAGACATTCAAAGTCAGACCATATCCACGTAGGCAATTATTTTATATCAACTTTCTTTCATTATCCAGTAGCCAAAGGCATAATCTTAGTCATATAAGCAACTCATGCTAGTTGTTGCACATTAGATCTTTCTACATTTCTAATGGATATTTTCATCTCTGTCACATGAAACTACTGGCAGGTGCAATGCACATTTGACAAAGCTGTTTTCCGGCTAATTGCATTATGGAACGAACATTCGCGCGTAGCCTACTGCCTTGTGTACATTGCTGCACTTATAATGTTAAGAAATAATAGTTTATCTGTTGCAACAGACTCATTGCTTTTTAAAGTTAAAAAAAAAAGTAGCCTAGGCCTACTTGTTGTATGAATTTGGGCTCTATCGTTTCACAACTGTCCCAGAGTCTGTTAGGAATAGGCCATTTCTTTCTCGACAAGCTGATCAAAAGAATAGGTAAACATTTCTACTATCTGGGATAGTAGATTGACATAGGCTAGTGACTTTGTTCATCTTGCTGGCTGAGGAAAAGTACATGTGGACAGTTATTCTAACATCTTCAAATTGTGCATCAGAATTGGTAAGAAGGACCGCACATCATTGCATCCTCGACTTGCATGTTCTGTTAATATGCATTGCTATTAATCAACATTTTATTTGCGTGGGTGGACGCCCTAATCAGGTTACGAACCCAAAGCATATGGGTCCGGTAAAATACCTCAAATGTCTCTGTAAATTAAAATGCTGCTGGTCAAATGTCCTGTGCCATATTTTCCTAATGGAAACCCTGACCTGAACTTACACCTCTTCCATCATCCTGACCAGGTCTACATGCCATTAACACATGCACACACACACACACACACGTGCACAGACACACAAACAGGTGCGCGCACCCACGAGTGCACAGACATGCACGCTCGTGCACACACACTCACGCTCATGCACACACACTCAGGAGCTCCCGCGGCTGTGGCTTATGAAGATATCAAAGGTGTTGATGAGGCAGAACGAGCCTTTTAATTTACTGGCTGCTGCCGCTGCTGCTGCTGCTGCCACTGCCGCTGTGCCTGCCAAGCCAGGCAGTATACTGCAAACACAGGCAGATGCCAGTCCATTTTAATCTGCTGAGAACTTGCTTGAATCGACAGTCGCTGTGAGGAGAGGAGGAATGGAGGAAAAGAAAGTGAGGGAGAGGGGGGAGGAAAGGAGGGAGAGAAATGAAGGAGAGAGGGAGAGAGAGCCAGAGAGTGAGGGAAAATAGAGAAGAAAAGGGATGAAGAGAGCGGTGAGAGCAAGAGAGCTGGAGGGAGGGAACCTGAAATTACCTTGTAATGAATCTGAAATGCTGACCAGAAAGCATGGTCCACACAGGACAAGACAGGACAGGACACTCACCGTCACACACAGGCATGCATGAACTGAGTACAAGGATATGTGCTCCATCATCATTAGTGATATTCAGCTATAAGGCTATATTACAAGCTATTCAAACACTCAATCAAATGTATTTATAAAGCCCTTTTTACATCAGCAGTTGTCACAAAGTGCTTTACAGATACCCAGCCTAAAACCCCAAAGTGCAAGCAATGCAGATGCAGAAGCAGTGGCAAGGAAAAACTCCATAGAAGGCAGGAACCTAGGAAGAAACCTAGAGAGGAACCAGGCTCGGAGGTGTGGCCAGTCCTTTTCTGGCTGTACCGGGTGGAGATTTAAGAGTACCATGTGGCCATTAAGGTGAGGTCAAGCTATTCCATCTCTTGTGGGTGGCTGGAGAGCGGATGAAAAATGGTACCTAGAGATACATCAATCTAGTTTTGGATTTACTTATGCACTTATGTATTCTGCGTGGAATAAAACTGTCAAAATATCATTCTAAAATGACCCAGTTTTCAGTTTTTTTTCAGGAGCGGTGTGAATAACCTGTCTTTCTATAATCTATTTTTTCTCTCCCATTTGAGTCATGATTGTGTCTGGACCACATACAGAGCAGCATTCACTCAAACTCACGCTTCCCTTCCCTGCAATTTGTCTCCCTGTCAACACTTTGATTTGTGGAATGAAATAAAAAAAGAGATCAAGTTTATCTGCAGCTTTAGGCAATGGGTTAATTTGAGTTAATATTGACAGCTACTGCTGGATACTGAAATGCAGAGCTGAGAAGAAAATAGTGAGATATATTTTGATTTACTAAACTTCCTTGCTATTAGTTATTTTGGTGCAAAAACATATGGTGCCTTTAGAGATTTATTTGTACTTTTAAAGATTACTCATTTCTTCTTCCCATTCATCTGTCTTGCAGTGACAGCACTGTGGGGTTTCCTAACAGCCGATACAGGGCTCCATTCAACAACTTGCATTACATAAAAACATACCTTTTTTGAACCTTTTTTATGTTGTCAAATGACATTGCAGAATTGTACCCAATCACAGATATAAGCTTCCAGTTTGCAGTTTAAGACATGCGTGTATTGTTTAATTTCTAATATGGGTCATGATGACACATGGACAAGCAAGCAACCAAAATACGACACTGTTAAATGCTGATATACTGTTGATATCATGTTGATAGATCTGAAATCTTGACCACTGGCTTGCTTTACCAAAATCGTGACAAAGATGCTGTACATTGTGAATGGGGATGTGTATTCAACACTGGAAAGGCGAGAACATATAGGTAATAGCCAAAAAAGAGGCTTCAACACCACAGGAGAAACCTCTAAAAGGTATTTTTTTCATCGTTGATGCTTTTACCCCAGCAGCCGTAATGATACCAGAGACAGAATGGTCCACCGTAATTGGCTGGCCCTTGTGTGGGAGTACTGTTTAGGGTACCGAAGTTTACCCAATGTACCGTATCATTACCATGCCTCGCTCTGTAAAAGCACATCCCATAATTGCCGTCTACAGTACTATAGTATCAATCGTGTTCTGAGACTAGAGGGTCCAGGAAGCCAAGCAGTGTTCACAGGTGAACGACTCTACATGGCTAAATATTTTGCATTAGTCAGAGAGTCAGCGCTATCTGACACAGAACGCAGCAGCGAGACTTCACAAAAGTTTTTGTCTGTGTGACTGTGAAGAGGGGCTTGAGTTGGAGTTTTAGTGGATTGTAGCTAAACCTCCATGCTTTTTCTTGTCTTGTCTGAGTTCTATTGGAAGGACAGGCTGAGTTATTTTAGAAGGACTGAGTTCTATTGGAAGAACTGACTGAGTTATATTGGAAGGACTGACAGTTCTATTGGAAGGACTGACAGCTCTATTGGAAGGACTGACTGAGATCTATTGGAAGGACTGACTGAGATCTATTGGAAGGACTGACAGATCTATTGGAAGGACTGACTGATCTATTGGAAGGACTGACTGAGATCTATTGGAAGGACTGACAGATCTATTAGAAGGACTGGCTGAGTTCTGTTGGAAGGACTGGCTGAGTTATATTGGAAGGACTGGCTGAGTTATATTGGAAGGACTGGCTGAGTTCTGTTGGAAGGACTGGCTGAGTTATATTGGAAGGACTGACAGTTATATTGGAAGGACTGACTGAGTTCTGTTGGAAGGACTGGCTGAGTTCTGTTGGAATGACTGACTGAGTTATATTGGAAGGACTGACAGTTATATTGGAAGGACTGGCTGAGTTCTGTTGGAAGGACTGGCTGAGTTCTGTTGGAAGGACTGACTGAGTTATATTGGAAGGACTGACAGTTATATTGGAAGGACTGACTGACTTCTATTGAAAGGAGTGGCTGAGTTCTATTGGAAGGACGGTATTAGTCACCATTGGTGGTGGCCACCATTTCAAGTAATTAACTGAATAACTGAGATTGGATGGTCGAATCGAACAAAATCCCCTGATGGTATCTAGCTGTTTGTCTTTCAAAGCCTCTCCCTCATCTGTTTTTATTTACCTGCCTTGATTCCCGTCAGGCTCAAAGTAAACCAGGCTTCCTGTGATCTGTCAATCAAGACAAGGGAATGACAGGTAGAGAAGGCAAACAGCACTGAGACGGACAGGGACATTGCCTCAGCGAGCTGGTGTGGTTTAGAGAGGCGTTTGAAGGCAATCTCTTCACATATCTACTTTAGTTGACACAATAAGGTTGTCAGGTAAAAATAGTACCTGTATCTTATTAACTTTAGATGTACATCCTATACATAAGGGCATGTATTGTACAATTCTGAGTATGATGAAAATTCTATTTCAGGTGTTGTTGAAATTCATACTTCGCATTTCAGGCCAACTCAATGACAAGGGATTTCAATGTTCAAATGCTATGTTGATCGTGCGTATCTTTAACTGCGGCTGTATAAAATTGTGGCTTGTTTTTTTCTCTCTTTATTGCTAGGGATTAAAATATAATCTGTGTTTTAGTTCTGGAATGTGATGGGTCTTCAATCAAAACAAACAGCTAGCTCTTACATCTTGCTCAGTCATTGTTTAAATACCATCCAATTAATGATTGGATTGACAGGCTACTGCTTGACATAATAGTAGGAGTAAGCAGTGGTTAAGCACGCACACGCCCACACACACATACACACACACACACACACACATTTCATAACCAGTTGTCTCATAAATGTTGTAGAAGAACAAAAAAAGATTAGCCTCTACTTTAGAACAGGTGTAAAGCTCCTCTCTCACCTTTCTCTCCATCTCTCTGTTTCTCTCTCCCTCTGTCTTTCTATACATCCCCATACTTCCTCTCCCTCCCTCTCTCTACCTACCTGATGGCTTATCCTCCACCCAAGAGTGGTCGATTTTCTCCCACTGGCTCTGCAGGTGTATTTTGACAGGCTGTTCTTTATTGTGTGTGTGGTTGCGGTGACCTGAATCTTCAGGCTCCACAATGCTTTCCTCCTCACCTCCAGTGACTGCTTGGAAACCAACAGACTTCCAATTACCTGACTGTCCTTTTCCCATACTAACTGAATAGGAGAGGGGTACTATTTTACCAAAGGAAAAAAAAGTTGCGGATACACAGCCCTGCTAGACACCCTTTGCTATGGAGCGTGGAGTTGGACACCTTCAAAAGCACTCGTAAGATTTTGAAGAGGGGGGAAATGATGGGTCTCAACCACCTGGTTTTCCAACCTAGAAAAATGTAAAAACACGGTCCAGTTTTGTACGTCTGTCAGTGTTTTTGGAAGGAAGTGCTTATTTACAAGGGTTTTGAACACTTGCATGGAAATGTGTAGCTCTTCTCCTCTCCTGATAGAATAGCCAAACCGATCTTACATTGGCAGACCAGGGTTTCTTACTTATTAAAGAAATAAAACAACAACACTTACCTAACAACTGCCGGCCGCTGTTAGTATACTTTGAAAAGTTTAGAGTACCCCATTGTGAACCACTCAAAACACCCCCATTCGCCACCTGCCACATAACTTTATATACCACGACTTAAATGGACTGAAATAAACAGGCAAGGCGACACGTCAAGGTGGTAACATCCATTACCATGGCGACAACAAGAAGGTAACAATCTTTCGCCAGCGGCTGGGCTTTATAAAATAAACATGAGTGGGCGAGAACACATGCTGACCTGCACTTACGCCTCTCCCTTCATCCTGACCAGGTCTGCATGCCATTAGCACACACACACGCACGCGTACACACACACACTTTTATTTTCAATATGCCTGATTATTTAATGATACTGTAGCATAAAATAAATACTGTGAAATGGACAAAGGGGAGACCATCCTTCCCACTACTGATTCAAGTTTCTCTCTACCCCAGTTAGAGAGCCAGTACCATAGAAATGTTCAGATGAAAGGAGTCTGCCTCTACAAGAAGAAAGAAACGGTGTTTCTAACAACTTGGGTTACAGAAAAAAGTGATAGCTTTTGCATCTTACCGTTTTACGTCAAGAAAAGGGTGCAATAACACTGCTTCCAAACCCAAAATAAAAGTACAGTAAAGACTCAACCAGCCTATACACAGTTGGACTAAGTTCGTTTTCTACCCTACTTTTGGGATATAATGGATGCATTCACACTTTTATATCATTCTGATTACTATAAAACCTTCCACTAAACTGCCACTATTCTGTGGTTTCATTACGCTCTCTTTTGATAATTCACAAAGTCAAAAACTGAAATGGAAATGCTGCCCTTCCTGGATCCTCTCTATATTAAGACGGGCTAAAAGCTCCTCTCTTTATTTTGAGAATGGAAATAGATATTTACTTTAATATCCATCTCTGTTGAGGACAGAATTGATCTGAGTCGTGCTTAGGGATGGACAGGTGATTTCATAGATGATGGCATAATCATATCCAATCTAACATTATTACAATCTAATGCTTTGAAACTTGACGTGTGACTTGATTGAATAGCCACTGAAGCTTGACTGAAGTAATATTATTTGTGTTCACCTACCAGTATCAAGTCTAGCTGTTCTGAAATCTTACATTTGGCCTACTTTGTCACTGTTGAGAAAGGCCATACATACATAATTTATATTTTATATTTAAGGAACATCTTTCCTTATACGAGGCTAGTACTGAGCCGCAAATAACACCTCACGGCACAACGCCTCTCGAACATGTGACCTATTGGTTGTGTGTATGTACTGAAGTATGTGTAGCTGATAGATGCACACACACACAGACTACATGTTGATGTATTCAAATGCGTGTAAATTGTAAAGTCTAATGTCTGTAATGTCTTTTTCGTTATGTCGTAAACCCCAGTAAGACTAGCTGTCGCAATTGACGTCGGCTAATGGGGATCCTAATCAATCAAATCAAATCAAACGTCTGAGCCACATACTCTCCTGTAGAGCACCGTATCCACTTTGCCAAACTGAGTGTGATAATTACTGTCTGCGTGTCATCTCTGGCTCTGCGTTCACACAAACACACTCCAACTCCATCTGAAGGTGTGTCTGCATGTAGGAGGTGACTGTGAATAAAGAAATCCAACGAAGGATTTCTGAGAAGAACTCTATCCTCCTGCTGCCCCCTGCTGTTAGCCAATTGGAGAGGTGGAGGTGAGTCGGACCGGCAGCAATTTTCACAGGAAATGATGGCCTGCATACGGTGAACGCATAACAAAAAACATGGACAGAAAACATTCTGTGCCACTTACGGATTAATACATTATCCCCTGCCTATGTGCGAAAAGAAAATACATATTCGGGCTCGAGAGAATCGCATGTTCTCTCTCTTTGTGGTAAAAGTTTGATGGTGAAGGACAGATTATTTTTTTTCGGGGGGCGGATAATAAAAGTGATCCATTGAAAGTCGGGGAACTCAAGTTTCTCCCTTCCCTCTTGAAGCACTGTCTTCGGGGATACGCCTACAGCCCGCCGACACCTCGGCCGTCGTCTCAGAGACAGCTGTTTATGCAAATCTCCTCTCAGAAGCTGCCGGCCATGTTTAAAACATGATGAGTCGTTCAAACAACTCCTTTCAGGGCCAATGACATCACTAGAGCTTCAGATGCAAGGCTGCTATTATTATCCCGATAATAATAATGCAGCAGCAGAGAAGGGGCTGTTTCTCACACTTTACACTCTTTACCTAGAAATTACAGCCCAATTCACAGCACTCGGCAGATATTTGGTAGTGAGCACTGTGACAACGAACACAATGTGAGACCCAGCTCCACTCTCCCCTAGGCTTACAATGATTATCCCTGAAGTTACTGTACACATTTAGAGACTTGGTCCTCCCGCTCTCACATCAGTCTCAGCACTTCCTAAGTATTGGCAAACCCGGCCTGTCACAACGCTATACCTCTGACCACATTAGAACAAGCCAAAACAGAGTGACAGTTTTCCACTTTCTATCGGGAATCCATCTGTGTCACTCAAACGACAGGCTGGCGAGGACGGGGAATGGGAACTGATTAGCCAATGAAATTGAAACCGGCATTAAGGTAGGTCCATCCGGACGCATCCCCCACCGTCCTCTCCAGTTTTCTGAGCTGGTCTATTTTCCGAGTTTTCGCAAACCCGAAACGGACCGGGCGGATCGATAGGCAGCGTTGGACCTGACCTTTGTGGCCAAGTGCATTTTTTTTCCATCTTCCTGCTTCATCTCAGCTTGGGTTCGGCTGCTTCTGAAAAACACGCAGCTCAAATTCATTGGCTATCAAAACCGACCACCATCCAATTTAATGCAACTTCCAGATCAGAAATATACCTTAGGGGGATCGCATTACAACTATTGCCTGCTCGCTCTGAGACACAAAGAAGCCTGAAGGGGCTACAGCTAAGCCTGCCTTTCTCCAAAGAGGGAACATATAATTATGACTTCCATCCTAAACTGATTCCATTACTCATGCTGATAAGAAGGGCCAGGGGTTTGGCGAGGGGGAGCATTACACCCCCCTCTAGGGCTAACTTCCTAACCTCCTGCCAAATGTATGACCATATTAGAGACACATATTTCCTTCAGATTACACAGACCCACAAAGAATTCAAATACAAATGCAATTTTGATAAACTCCCATATCTATTAGGTGAACTACCATAGTGTGCCATCACAGCAGCAAGATTTGTGACCTGTAGCCAGTGAAGAACAAACACCATGTTAAATTAAACCCATATTTATGTTTATTTATTTTGCACATCGTTACAACACTGTATATAGCCATAATATGACATTTGAAATGTCTCTATTCCTTTCGAACTTTTGTGAGTGTAATGTCTACTGTTAATTTATATTTCTTATTTCACTTTTGTTTGTTATCTATTTCACTTGCTTTGGCAATGTAAACATATGTTTCCCATGCCAATAAAGCACTTTGACTTGAATTGAGAGAGAGAGAGACAGAGAGCGACAGACACAGTGTGTGTGTGTGTGAATATGTGTCGGTGTGTGTGAGTGTTAGATTTTCAAACAGCATTAGAGGTAATATTAAACCCTGAAGTATTGATTCATAAAGCCAGGATAATAGAGATGAAAGTTAGGTCTTTCTGAGGAGGGAGGGACACATGAAAGGAAAACCCTCAGAAAGCGTCTGCCCTGATCCTTACAGACTTCCAGAGCATTTAACCTGCCTCGCTGTGACAAGACTATGACTGTTTGATATCCTCAGTCAGTCTAATGAGGCATCTCTGGTATCTCGGGGTGTCTTGTCATGCTCCCCATAAAAAAAGAATGGGCTTGGTAGCAATAACTGCAAAGACTTCTGTCTGCATAAAATGTCGAATTGGAAATGCCTTGGTGTCAAACCAACATAATTTATGCCCAAACACAATTTTATACACAAATATTGATACTTAAAAAAAAAAAATAGGAACAAGATGGGACGGGATGTAATCTTGCCCCTCTCCCTTTCTCCTTAGATTCTAGCTAAATCAAACCAATCATTTGAAATAAAAACTGTTAGAACTCCTTTCCCGCTTGTCTTCAGTAGGTCTTGTTGCTATTTAGATGGCTAGATAACGACTCCCTTTCACAGTGTACTCTATCCTGCTATGGCCCTCATTAGTACGTCTTACATCCGCCTGCTTTATTCATTCGAATGAATGACAATGTGATGTCTTGTTGTCCTGCTTGGTTGATGCAGATGTGCCTTTGATTACTTCCATCAGGGGAGGGAATCAGCTCAGTAAAAACAACACAATAAGTGGGTTTACTCATTAAAACGTTGTTCTATCAATAAATACCTTTGAAGGGAAAATGACATTTTTGACATTCAAATGTTAGTTATTTAGGAGACACTCCTATCCAGAGCAATTTACAGTAGTGAGTGCATACATTCTCATACTGGTCCCCTGCGGGAATCAAACCCACAACCCTGGCATTGCAAACACCATCCTCTACCAACTGAGCCAATGGGGACCCACATACTTCAGTAATATCTGCATACCTTTATATCTACTCTACCTAAGGAGCTAGCTGTTTTACAAGACCGTTTGGCAAGTGTCTCACTTGTAGCTAATCTGTTTCTGAAAGGAACACACAAGCTGATCACATTAAGTTCTTAAATTCACCACGAGTTCGATGAAAACAACAGTCAATGTCAGCCAGGTGGTTTAAAAATGAAGTCCGATTTTTCCTTTGGAGTGTGTGCCGTCAAGCTTTCACAATCCCAACACAGAGGGAAACGAACAGTTCTATTACACCTATAATGGCAGCTCTCGTCCCCAGTCGAAACAAGCACAGGTAATGTGCTACCTCTCTCCCCTAATGCTACTGCCAGCTGATAGCAGTGGGAAAGTGGGAGAGGGCCCGTGGCATATTGATGCGTCTGCAGAGGAGGTTTTTCTCCTGATTGAAAATCAACGGGCGAAGTGTAGTTATGCTCCCTGCTGATTAGAACCTATCAACACTATAGATTTCCTGTACACTCTGATCTCTCTGCCTTATAGGATTTTATTGGAACACGTGGGGTGGCGACAGATGTTAGTGTCTGGGCTATTTGTCCTTTTTTTCTTGTGTGCGTCCGCTGTCGATACGTGGAGAACGACCAGGTAATGATTCTCAACTCAAAGAGATTGGACTCCCTTTATTTGGCTATAACTATTTAAATGTCTAGCCTAACCTAATTTAACCACGGTTAACTGCAGTAAGTATAGTCCATTTGAGGTTCGCTATACAATAGAAGCGATGCCATAAACTAAGGCCATGCATTTGGCTTTTTCAAAAACAAAATAATAAGGAAGAATATACAGACTACATAAATGCAGCAGGAAAAAAATGCTGTAAATAATTGTCATAAGAGCTCCACTTAAAGCCAGATTGGATATTTTGCCCGACCACCCATGTAAAAAGAAAAACTCTCTGTGCGAGTAGCAATTTGAAGATACATTCAGTTTGGCTCTAATTATACGCTACCCAGCATGCTGTGCAGCGGTATGGAGGAAGTGAAGACTTTTGTCGTTAATGACTAGAGAGCGTTTCCCCACCAACAAATATGCATCTCGGTACAGGGACTCCTCCGTTAGCAGATTACAGAAGAGAGGGGAGAGGAAGAAAGTGAATACAAAATTCCTTCACAAATAACTTTTTTCATCATCAAACTTTCTCCAATTAGTTTTTGAGTTTAGAAGAACGAAAGGGAAAATGAGGTAAAGAACAATTAATTGCTGAACTGGTGAATTAAAAATATATCAAGAAGGGAGCTAGCCCAAGTGAGATTGGTAGAAAGCAAGAGAGAGAAAAAGAAAGAGAGCGAGAGCAAGATAGAGAGAGAGGAAAGACTCCTTGGCACTGGTTTATCTAGGCAGATGGCCCATTTGGCTAGAGGAGCAGTCTGGTGACGCCTGATCCTCAGATCGATGAAGACTTTAATCTACAGAGAGACTTTTCATTCTGCCGGAAGAAATATGGCACCACAATACACAGCATTCCTTTGACCTAAGCACATGGGTTCCCCTTGGCTTTGGCCTGCTAAGTTTAGGAAGCACCAGCCTGCTACCGTAATGAGCTGTGACCCCCAGATGATAAACTGCCATTGGATGAATCAATTCAAGCCGCAAATTTTACTTGTTCAACCAAATTGCACATCTGGATTTCGATCAAACAGGTTCTCTGACCATATGCATGTTGTTGTAACTTAAATGGAGGAATTCTCTACTGAGTCATATTCTGATGCTTTAGGACTCAAAAGCCAAAACGTTCTATGTCAGGCCACTTCCCCCAGACTGAGAGCAGTCCGTTCATCTTACTGTTGACACCACAGCACGAAGAGAAGACGATCAAAGACAGCCAGAGGTGGAGCACTTTTGCAGATATACAGTATTGTTGCCATATGAGCGAGCCAGCACAATGAAGATTAACGAGTGCAGTGAGTAAACACTCTTTGTCTCTTGTTTCTGTCTGATTCCTCTAATTCCTCTATCCAGGTTGCCATTTGGGCAGTCGACATCTGCAACAGTGGATGTGACATGTTTGAAGGACAGGGGCCTCAGGGGCCCGCGTGTCCACAATGAGGTGGACCTCCATCCCTGCTCTCCACAAAGGTCAGAGGATGGACGTTTATCGGGTGAAAATGCCACGTCTTGAGTCAGCCCAAGAGGAACCGACGGCGGTGAACCTGCTAACGCTCCAGAGCCCTGGGGGACAGCAGGGACAATCTGTTGTTTTACCTCACCTCCACTCTCTCTTGCTCTCCTCCTCTCTCTCTCCACCTCACTCTCCGGTCTTTTCTAGCCAAAGTCAGCATGTCAGGGCTGTGTAGAGGACGAGACCCCAGTCTGTTGCATATGTCCCAGAATAAAACACATGACCAATATCATGGTGTGGAATCATTTCACTTTGTTTAAAGGCCAAAACCATGACACTTAGGCCTATCATTGCTTTGATTGGGAGCTGCAGGGGGGGAAATGGAGAGTGATTAAAAAATAATGTTTTTTTTTTTAAATCAAGAGATCATATACTGTAGATTGAACAACATCTGAATGATTAACTGTCTGAACAAATGGTTTGATAGGTCTTTGTTACTTTAATAATATGTTGTTAATAAGCTAGTATGCTTTGGTTAATGTAGTTTTCAACATGTAAAACAAAGCCAAGTTTGAATCAACCCCTATAATGACACACAAATGTCTCAATTCCCTTAACTGCAGGTTTGTGCTCCAGATTTGAGCCGATTTGGCAGGGCCAGCGTTTGTCCGCCCTTCCCCGGGAAAGAGGTCCCAATTTGGGGTGAGGTGGAGCGGAGAGGGAGGGCATGTATGGATATCTGGTGTGGTGCCATTGCTTTGACCGCCCGTTAAGGCCGGAGGAGTCCCAACAGACCGGACTCGAGAGCCACAATAAAACAGTGGACAGATGGAGAGGGTGAAAGAAAGAAAGAGAGAACGATAGAGGAATGTGTGTGTGGGTACATGTGTCTTTGTGAGTGAGAAAGACAAATTATAGAGGATTTTTCTACCCCAACCATCCCCTTACAGAGAGTGTAGGCATTGAGGCAGCCAGCCATACAGGACAAGGTCAATCATTTATGAACAAATCCAATTAGTTGGAATATACACTACATGACCAAAAGTATGTGGACACCTGCTCGTGGAACATGTCATTCCAAAATCTTGGGCATTAATATGAAGTTGGTCCCCCTATGCTGCTATAACAGCCTCTACTCTTCTGAGAAGGCTTTCCACCAGATGTTGGAACATTGCTGCGGGGACTTGCTTCCATTCAGCCACAAGAGCATTAGTGAGGTCGGACTTGCAGTCGGTGTTCCAATTCATCCCAAAATTGTTTGATGGAGTTGAGGTCAGGGCTCTGTGCAGGCCAGTCAAGTTCTTCCAAACCGGTCTCGACAAACCAATTCTGTATTGACCCCAACTTTGTCTTGAATCGTCTTGAACGTCATTGTATGCTGTAGCGTTGTATGCTGACCCTTCACTGGAACTAAGGGGCCTAGCACGAACCATGAAAAACAGCCCCAGACCATTATTCCTCCTCCACCAAACTTTACAGTTGGCTCTATGCATTCAGGCAGGTAGCATTCTCCTGGCATCCGCCAAACGCAGATTTGTCCGTTGGACTGCCAGATGATGAAGAGTGATTCATCACTCCAGGGAACATGTTTCAACTGCTCCAGAATCCAATGGCGTTAAGCTTTAGACCACTCCAGCAGACACTTGGCATTGCGCATGTTGATGTTAGGCTTGTGTGCGGCTGCTCGGCCATGGAAACCCATTTCATGAAGCTCCTGACCAACAGTTGTGCTGACGTTGCTTCCAGAGACAGTTTGGAACTCAGTAGTGTTGTAACCGAGGACAGATGATTTTTAAGCGCTCTGTGGTCCCGTTCTGTGAGCTTGTGTGGCCTACCACTTTGCGGCTGAGCCGTTGTTGCTCCTAGACATTTCCACTTCACAATAGCAGCGCTTACAGTTGAACAGGACAGCTCTAGCGGGGCAGAAATTTGACAAACTGACTTGTTGGAAAGGTGGTATCCTATGACGGTGCCACGTTGAAAGTTGCTGAGCTCTTCAGTAAGGCCATTCTACTGCCAATGTTTGGCTTTGTGCACAATTTTATGCACCTGTCAGTATTTTAAGGGGTGTTCACATGCTTTTGTTTATATATTGTATTAATTCACCAGTGATGATAAAAGCACTGGACAGAGTGTGAAAAATCACAATGCATTAGACCAATGGAACTGCTTTCATTCTGCCAGGCAAACCAACTATACATTATACAGACCAGGACTCCACAAAAAGGGAGAAAGGCAGCATTCAGTGGTGTAAAGTACTTATGTAAAAATGCTTTAAAGTAGAACATAAGTAGTTTTGGGGGGTATCTGTACTTCACTATTTATATTTTTGCCAACGTTTACTTTTACTTCACTACATTCCTAAAGAAAATAATGTACTTTTTACTCCATACATTTAGCCTGACACCCATATTACTCATTACATTTTGACAGGAAAATGGTCCAGTTCACACACTTATCAAGAGAACATCCCTGGCCATCCCTATTGTCTCTGATCTGGTGGACTCACTAAACATCAAATGCTTCATTTGTCAATTATGTCTGAGTGTTGGAGTGTGCCCCTGGCTATCCGTCAATAAAAAATGTTTTTACAATTGTGCCGTCTGGTTTGCTTAATATAAAGTATTTGAATTGATTTATACTTTTACTTTGATACTTAAGTACATTTTAGCAACTACATTTACTTTTGATACTTAAGTATACTTAAAACCAAATACTTTTAGTCTTTGGTAATATTTTACTGGGTGACTTTCACTTTTACTTGAGTCATTTTCTATTAAGGTATCTTTACTTTTAAGTATGACAATTGAGTACTTTTTCCACCACTGGCAGCGCTATAGACTCTGATACTTTATGAGTATATCTAAGAGCCAAATCTATAAAGAATAACAATTTTAAAAATCTCTCAGTGATCCTACTGACGACCTGTGTGTGTGTGTGTGTGTAGATGTGTAATTTGGTATGCATGTGTGTGATGTGTAATTTGGTATGCATGTGTGTGTGTAGATGTGAAATTTGGTATGCATGTGTGTGTGTAGATGTGTAATTTGGTATGCATGTGTGTGTGTAGATGTGTAATTTGGTATGCATGTGTGTGTGTAGATGTGTTATTTGGTATGCATGTGTGTGTGTAGATGTGTAATTTGGTATGCATGTGTGTGTAGATGTGTTATTTGGTATGCATGTGTGTGTGTAGATGTGTAATTTGGTATGCATGTGTGTGTGTAGATGTGTTATTTGGTATGCATGTGTGTATGTAGATGTGTAATTTGGTATGCATGTGTGTGTGTAGATGTGTTATTTGGTATGCATGTGTGTGTGTAGATGTGTAATTTGGTATGCATGTGTGTGTGTAGATGTGTAATTTGGTATGCATGTGTGTGTGTAGATGTGTAATTTGGTATGCATGTGTGTGTGTAGATGTGTAATTTGGTATGCATGTGTGTGTGTAGATGTGAAATTTGGTATGCATGTGTGTGTGTAGATGTGTAATTTGGTATGCATGGGTGTGTGTAGATGTGAAATTTGGTATGCATGTGTGTGTGTAGATGTGTAATTTGGTATGCATGTGTGTGTGTAGATGTGTAATTTGGTATGCATGTGTGTGTGTAGATGTGTAATTTGGTATGCATGTGTGTGTGTGGATGTGTAATTTGGTATGCATGTGTGTGTGTGTAGATGTGTTATTTGGTATGCATGTGTGTGTGTAGATGTGTAATTTGGTATGCATGTGTGTGTGTAGATGTGTTATTTGGTATGCATGTGTGTATGTAGATGTGTAATTTGGTATGCATGTGTGTGTGTATATGTGTTATTTTGTATGCATGTGTGTGTGTAGATGTGTAATTTGGTATGCATGTGTGTGTGTAGATGTGTAATTTGGTATGCATGTGTGTGTGTAGATGTATAATTTGGTATGCATGTGTGTGTGTGTAGATGTGTAATTTGGTATGCATGTGTGTGTGTGTAGATGTGTAATTTGGTATGCATGTGTGTGTGTGTAGATGTATAATTTGGTATGCATGTGTGTGTGTGTAGATGTGTAATTTGGTATGCATGTGTGTGTGTGTAGATGTGTAATTTGGTATGCATGTGTGTGTGTGTAGATGTGTAATTTGGTATGCATGTGTGTGTGTGTAGATGTGTAATTTGGTATGCATGTGTGTGTGTGTAGATGTATAATTTGGTATGCATGTGTGTGTGTGTAGATGTGTAATTTGGTATGCATGTGTGTGGGTGTGCAGCATATGTGTGTGTGAGTGTGTATGTGAATCTAGCATAATTACACAGTGGGTTCCAAAATGATTGACAACCTTGATAAAGATTAGCAATAATGACTCTATAAAATAAATCATTCAAATATTCAAATAGCTATATTGTAAGCAAAAAAATAATGGGTATTTTGTTTAAAGCTACTATATGTAACTTGTTGTGCGACCCAACCAAATTCACAGACAAATGTGAGTTATCGACCTGTCCTTTTTCTATCTGTGCTATTTCTGTGCTTCCCATTCTTATGTTTCATTTTTGCTTCTTTTACTTTCGGTTTTGTACACCAGCTTTACACAGATGAAAATACAATATTTTTGGTTATGGAAAATATATTTCACAGCAGTTTGGATGGTACTATGATTCCCTACACAATTACTGCAAAATTATTGACACCCCTTAAGAGTCTTATTTTTTATTTTTTTTACCTTTATTTAACTAGTTTATAAATAAAGTAGTCAAAAGTTCCTAGTACGCAATGACTACATCAAGCTTGTGACTCTACAAACTTGTTGAATGCATTTGTAGTTTGTTTTGGTTGTGTTTCAGATAATTTTGTGTCCAATAGAAATAAATGGTAAACAATGTATTGTGTCATTTTGGAGCAATTTTTTATTATAAATGAGAATATAATATGTTTCTACCATGATTAGATAATCCTGAATGAATCCTGAATGAATTGTGAATAATAATGAGTGAGAAAGTTAAAGAGGGTCAAATATCTTACCCCCAGATTCGCTAACCTCATGCATGTCTTGGGGTATGACCTTTGACCCTCTGTAACTTTTGCACTCATCATTATTCATTCAGGATTATCCGTAATCATGGTAGAATCTACATTCATGTAGAAGTGGTAAGAAACATGTTATATTCTTATGTACAATAAAACTCCAAAATGACTAAATACATTATTTACCATTAATTTCTATTGGGCACAAAATAATCTGAAACGCAACCAAAACAAACTGCAAAGTTTCTAGAGTTTTATTTATTTTTATTTTATTTTTTTATTTCACCTTTATTTAACCAGGTAGGCTAGTTGAGAACAAGTTCTCATTTGCAACTGCGACCTGGCCAAGATAAAGCATAGCAGTGTGGGCAGACAACACAGAGTTACACATGGAATAAACAATTAACAAGTCAATAACACAGTAGAAAACAAAGGGGGGAGTCTATATACAATGTGTGCAAAAGGCATGGGGAGGTAGGCAAATAATTACAATTTTGCAGATTAACACTGGAGTGATAAATGATCAGATGGTCATGTACAGGTAGAGATATTGGTGTGCAAAAGAGCAGAAAAGTAAATAAATAAAAACAGTATGGGGATGAGGTAGGTGAAAATGGGTGGGCTATTTACCAATAGACTATGTACAGCTGCAGCGATCGGTTAGCTGCTCAGATAGCTGATGTTTGAAGTTGGTGAGGGAGATAAAAGTCTCCAACTTCAGCGATTTTTGCAATTCGTTCCAGTCACAGGCAGCAGAGTACTTGAACGAAAGGCGGCCAAATGAGGTGTTGGCTTTAGGGATGATCAGTGAGATACACCTGCTGGAGCGCGTGCTACGGATGGGTGTTGCCATCGTGACCAGTGAACTGAGATAAGGCGGAGCTTTACCTAGCATGGACTTGTAGATGACCTGGAGCCAGTGGGTCTGGCGACGAATATGTAACGAGGGCCAGCCGACTAGAGCATACAGGTCGCAGTGGTGGGTGGTATAAGGTGCTTTAGTGACAAAACGGATGGCACTGTGATAGACTGCATCCAGTTTGCTGAGTAGAGTGTTGGAAGCCATTTTGTAGATGACATCGCCGAAGTCGAGGATTGGTAGGATAGTCAGTTTTACTAGGGTAAGCTTGGCGGCGTGAGTGAAGGAGGCTTTGCTGCGGAATAGAAAGCCGACTCTTGATTTGATTTTCGATTGGAGATGTTTGATATGAGTCTGGAAGGAGAGTTTGCAGTCTAGCCAGACACCTAGTTACTTATAGATGTCCACATATTCAAGGTCGGAACCATCCAGGGTGGTGATGCTAGTCGGGCATGCGGGTGCAGGCAGCGATCGGTTGAAAAGCATGCATTTGGTTTTACTAGCGTTTAAGAGCAGTTGGAGGCCACGGAAGGAGTGTTGTATGGCATTGAAGCTTGTTTGGAGGTTAGATAGCACAGTGTCCAATGACGGGCCGAAAGTATATAGAATGGTGTCGTCTGCGTAGAGGTGGATCAGGGAATCGCCCGCAGCAAGAGCAACATCATTGATATGTACAGAGAAAAGAGTCGGCCCGAGAATTTAACCCTGTGGCACCCCCATAGAGACTGCCAGAGGACCGGACAGCATGCCCTCCGATTTGACACACTGAACTCTGTCTGCAAAGTAATTGGTGAACCAGGCAAGGCAGTCATCCGAAAAACCGAGGCTACTGAGTCTGCCGATAAGAATATGGTGATTGACAGAGTCGAAAGCCTTGGCAAGGTCAATGAAGACGGCTGCACAGTACTGTCTTTTATCGATGGCGGTTATGATATCGTTTAGTACCTTGAGTGTGGCTGAGGTGCACCCGTGACCGGCTCGGAAACCAGATTGCACAGCGGAGAAGGTACGGTGGGATTCGAGATGGTCAGTGACCTGTTTGTTGACTTGGCTTTCGAAGACCTTAGATAGGCAGGGCAGGATGGATATAGGTCTGTAACAGTTTGGGTCCAGGGTGTCTCCCCCTTTGAAGAGGGGGATGACTGCGGCAGCTTTCCAATCCTTGGGGATCTCAGACGATATGAAAGAGAGGTTGAACAGGCTGGTAATAGGGGTTGCGACAATGGCGGCGGATAGTTTCAGAAATAGGGGGTCCAGATTGTCAAGCCCAGCTGATTTGTACGGGCCAGGCGGAAGGCATGGCCAGCCGTTGAGAAATGCTTATTGAAGTTTTCGATAATCATGGATTTATCGGTGGTGACCGTGTTACCTAGCCTCAGTGCAGTGGGCAGCTGGGAGGAGGTGCTCTTGTTCTCTCCATGGACTTCACAGTGTCCCAGAACTTTTTGGAGTTGGAGCTACAGGATGCAAACTTCTGCCTGAAGAAGCTGGCCTTAGCTTTCCTGACTGACTGCGTGTATTGGTTCCGGACTTCCCTGAACAGTTGCATATCCCGGGGACTATTCGATGCTATTGCAGTCCGCCACAGGATGTTTTTGTGCTGGTCGAGGGCAGTCAGGTGTGGGGTGAACCAAGGACTGTATCTGTTCTTAGTTCTGCATTTTTTGAACGGAGCATGCTTATCTAAGATGGCGAGGAAGTTACTTTTAAAGAATGACCAGGCATCCTCAACTGACGGGATGAGGTCAATGTCCTTCCAGGATACCCGGGCCAGGTCGATTAGAAAGGTGCTCACAGAAGTGTTTTAGGGAGCGTTTGACAGTGATGAGGGGTGGTCGTTTGACTGCAGCTCCGTAGCGGATACAGGCAATGAGGCAGTGATCGCTGAGATCCTGGTTGAAGACAGCGGAGGTGTATTTGGAGGGCCAGTTGGTCAGGATGACGTCTATGAGGGTGCCCTTGTTTACAGAGTTAGGGTTGTACCTGGTGGGTTCCTTGATGATTTGTGTGAGATTGAGGGCATCTAGCTTAGATTGTAGGACTGGCGGGGTGTTAAGCATATCCCAGTTTAGGTCACCTAACAGAACAAACTCTGAGGCTAGATGGGGACGATCAATTCACAAATGGTGTCCAGGGCACAGCTGGGAGCTGAGGGGGGTCGGTAGCAGGCGGCAACAGTGAGAGACTTATTTCTGGAGAGAGTAATTTTCAAAATTAGTAGTTCGAACTGTTTGGGTATGGACCTGGAAAGTATGACATTACTTTGCAGGCTCTCTCTGCAGTAGACTGCAACTCCTCCCCCTTTGGCAGTTCTATCTTGACGGAAGATGTTATAGTTGGGTATGGAAATCTCTGAATTTTTGGTGGCCTTCTGAGCCAGGATTCAGACACAGCAAGGACATCAGGGTTAGCAGAGTGTGCTAGAGCAGTGAGTAAAACAAACTTAGGGAGGAGGCTTCTGATGTTGACATGCATGAAACCAAGGCGTTTTCGATCACAGAAGTCAACAAATGAGGGTGCCTGGGGACATGCAGGGCCTGGGTTTACCTCCACATCACCCGCGGAACAGAGAAGGAGTAGTATGAGGGTGCGGCTAAAGGCTATCAAAACTGGTCGCCTAGAGCGTTGGGGACAGAGAATAAGAGGAGCAGGTTTCTGGGCATGGTAGAATATATTCAGGGCATAATGCGCAGACAGGGGAATGGTGGGGTGCGGGTACAGCGGAGGTAAGCCCAGGCACTGGGTGATGATGAGAGAGGTTGTATCTCTGGACATGCTGGTTGTAATGGGTGAGGTCACCGCATGTGTGGGAGGTGGGACAAAGGAGTTATCAGGGGTATGAAGAGTCACAAGCTTGATGCAGTCATGGGAATATGTTACCAAATACTAAACTTTGGATTACTTTATTTACAATAACCTTTAGGGGTGTCAATCATTTTTACCTCTACCTTTATGAAATAAATACAGTGCCTTGCGAAAGTATTCGGCCCCCTTGAACATTGCGACCTTTTGCCACATTTCAGGCTTCAAACATAGAGATATAAAACTGTATTTTTTTGTGAAGAATCAACAACAAGTGGGACACAATCATGAAGTGGAGCGACATTTATTGGATATTTCAAACTTTTTTAACAAATCAAAAACTGAAAAATTGGGCGTGCAAAATTATTCAGCCCCCTTAAGTTAATACTTTGTAGCGCCACCTTTTGCTGCGATTACAGCTCAGTTTTGCACATCGAGAGACTGAAATTTTTTCCCATTCCTCCTTGCAAAACAGCTCGAGCTCAGTGAGGTTGGATGGAGAGCATTTGTGAACAGCAGTTTTCAGTTCTTTCCACAGATTCTCGATTCGATTCAGGTCTGGACTTTGACTTGGCCATTCTAACACCTGGATATGTTTATTTTTGAACCATTCCATTGTAGATTTTGCTTTATGTTTTGGATCATTGTCTTGTTGGAAGACAAATCTACATCCCAGTCTCAGGTCTTTTGCAGACTCCATCAGGTTTTCTTCCAGAATGGTCCTGTATTTGGCTCCATCCATCTTCCCATCAATTTGAACCATCTTCCCTGTCCCTGCTGAAGAAAAGCAGGCCCAAACCATGATACTGCCACCACCATGTTTGACAGTGGGGATGGTGTGTTCAGGGTGATGAGCTGTGTTGCTTTTACGCCAAACATAACGTTTTGCATTGTTGCCAAAAAGTTCAACTTTGGTTTCATCTGACCAGAGCACCTTCTTCCACATGTTTGGTGTGTCTCCCAGGTGGCTTGTGTCAAACTTTAAACAACACTTTTTATGGATATCTTTAAGAAATGGCTTTCTTCTTGCCACTCTTCCATAAAGGCCAGATTTGTGCAATATACGACTGATTGTTGTCCTATGGACAGAGTCTCCCAACTCAGCTGTAGATCTCTGCAGTTCATCCAGAGTGATCATGGGCCTCTTGGCTGCATCTCTGATCAGTCTTCTCCTTGTATGAGCTGACAGTTTAGAGGGACGGCCAGGTCTTGGTAGATTTGCAGTGGTCTGATACTCCTTCCATTTCAATATTATCGCTTGCACAGTGCTCCTTGGGATGTTTAAAGCTTGGGAAATATTTTTGTATCCAAATCCGGCTTTAAACTTCTTCACAACAGTATCTCGGACCTGCCTGGTGTGTTCCTTGTTCTTCATGATGCTCTCTGCGCTTTTAACGGACCTCTGAGACTATCACAGTGCAGGTGCATTTATACGGAGACTTGATTACACACAGGTGGATTGTATTTATCATCATTAGTCATTTAGGTCAACATTGGATCATTCAGAGATCCTCACTGAAGTTCTGGAGAGAGTTTGCTGCACTGAAAGTAAAGGGGCTGAATAATTTTGCACGCCCAATTTCTCAGTTTTTGATTTGTTAAAAAGTTTGAAATATCCAATAAATGTCGTTCCACTTCATGATTGTGTCCCACTTGTTGTTGATTCTTCACAAAAAAATACAGTTTTATATCTTTATGTTTGAAGCCTGAAATGTGGCAAAAGGTCGCAAAGTTCAAGGGGGCCAAATACTTTCGCAAGGCACTGTATATAGTTATTGTTAAACAAAATCTATTTCTCTGAGAAATTGTATTAGTATAACATTAGCAAAACATTTAGCTGAGTACTTATTTATGCGTGTGTGCAAACTGTGCATATGTGTGTGTGCGTGTGTGCATAAAGCCACTGCCAAGACTAGAAGATCCTTCCGGGGAGAATGAAGGAAATCTAGCATGATGAGATGAGATCAGCACTAACAGGAGGAGAGCCACCGGCGTGCAGACCACTCGCCACACACACACACACCCCCCCCCCAAAACCTGACGTCACTCTGTGTTACTCATATAACAACATCAAAACACAATAATCTAGAACAGAAAACCACAAAATCATCCACATCATGTGAATGAATCTCCTAGCCACTGTCCTTTTACACGTCATCTCCTCATCGGATATAACCCAATGCAACTCGTATACAGTGGTAGGGATACAGGGTGAGATGATGACAGAGAAAGAGAGGGAGGGAGAGAAAACGAAGCAGGAGAGAGACAGAGAAAAAGAAAAAGAGAGAGAGAGAACGAGTGAAAGAACAACAGAGAAACGGACATAGAAATAAAAGATACAGAGCAAGAGTATAGTGTAACTTACGATGTGGAGCATGAGATAGTCTCCCAGACCCGGAGCACTGTCTATCCGGACCAAGATGCCATCCTTTAGGGAAGTACTGAACCCTATGGTCAGTCTGTCTGTGCGCGTGCTTGGCCTCTCGTTGGCTGGCCAGTTGAACGTAATGAGGCCTCCTCCTTTCCCAAAGATATAAGTCATCCCAGCTGAGGAGAAATAGGAGAGAAAGAGAGAGAGAGGCAGAGGATGAACTAAAAGGCTTTGACAGGAGGAATAGTTTTTTTTAATGTGAGCCCATGATCCCACCAAACAATTTTTATTGGAATATGGGGTTGATTATTGGTGTTTGTCCTTTGTCCTTTTTTGCAAAGAAAATAATTTCACCAAAATGTTTGGTGAAGAGATGTTCGTTGCAAAAAAAAAATATGAATAAACAAACCACACACACTCCAGAAATTATGATACCAGTGAGCTGTGATGTGTGATGTACACAGCCAAATTACTACATGGCGAAGCACGGGAGCAAAACACTGTTCATTTTTATTAACGACAGCAACCATCGCTCCCCAACCAGCAACCATTCCCTATCATGACGATAGAGAAAAACTCTGTAACCAGTGGCATTCCATTAAAGTGTTGGGGACCAAGTAGGCCAAAGTCTTTGAAAACATCAATTTTGGGAGGGGGGTGTAAGTTGTCTAGTTCTGCCTCACCTGGTTCCTGAACCCAAGTCTCACGAGAGGTTTCGGAATGACTAATGTTCTCACCTGGGTCAGATAAGTCGTAATTCACCAGCTGATTTTCTCTATCCCAGACCCCATGGGAAATACTGTGACCTATACAAGTTAAATATAATTCCTTCCAACAGGGATTAGCAATAGAGGTTCTGAGGAATGAATTCTCCAGTTCAAATGTATTATACATGAAAGAAGAAAGACCCCAGGAGAATGTCTTTAGAGTGGAAATCGAGCAATATTCCAAATGTAATGTGAATTGAGCGAACCCAAACACACAGAGATGTACTCGGTTTCTGTAGTTGTAGAGAAGTTCAAGTAGTTATTGGGGCGAGAGACAGTTCATAGCCATGACTTTTGTGTGTATGCGTGTGTGTGTGTGCTTGTATGTCAGTGTGCGTGTGTGAGTGTATGTGTGTGTGGGAATGCTTGTGTGTGCGTGCGTCTTGTGCATGTTTGATGGCATGCATGTGTGTATTCTAAGGCTATAAGGACCAGCTGGCTCTACCTCTCCCTCTCTAGTTGTGTGTCAAGTAGAACAGCTGGCCCTCAGTGGGAGCATGGCCACATCACATAAACATTTACATAACATTTGCATTTAAGTCCCAGCATTTGCACTTCAGACAGGCCTACTGTAGAGTACAAACTACACAGGGTACATATACTATTTACAAAGTATCAATGCATCAGAACGCAGTAGGCGTTGCAAATATATCACTCATCTCTTCTCACAGTCCATCATAATCAAGGAAGCTCCTTACAATATACCGTCGATGGTCTTATTTTACTTCTGATGGTTAAATAAGCAGAGCCAGGCATGCCTCAGTTCTTCTCTTTCCATTGGGGGATTTGGTTGCCCTGTGATACTGAATAATATATGCAATCATTACTCAATTAATCAATGAAGAACCATTTAGTTTCAGAAGTGCCCTTGCAGCCTTGTTGAGGGGTGCTTCAGAGGTTAAGCAATATATACTTTACAGCTGCAAAAGACGAAAAAGAGACCGTTTGATGGAGGCAAGATGTTGAACTTTGAGACTTTGCAGTGTACATGTCAAAACCACAGATCTTCTGTTGATGGCATGGGGCCGTTTGATAAAAAATTTGCTTCACCTCAAGCGCAACAATTTGACTCAACAAGAACTGCAATGCTGCTGGGTTTTCACGCTAAAACAGTTTCCTGTGTGTATCAAGAATGGTCCACCACCGAAGGACATCCAGCTAACTTGACACAACTGTAGGAAGCATTGGCATCAACATTGTACCTTGTAGAGTCTGTGCCCTGACGAATTGAGGCTGTTTTGAGGGCAAAAGGAGGTGCCACTCAATATAAGGAAGGTGTTACTAATGTTTGGTACACTTAGCTTAGTATAAAGTACGGTTTTAATAGAAAGTGGTCAAAGGGAGTTACATCCTTTTAGACAGATTGGTAGATGAGTAGATAAACCAGCATCAGGTGGCAGCGAAGGAACTTCATAAACCAGATTATAAAATAATAAAAAGTCTGTGGGCTCCATCCGATTAAGACAACACAGCAGGGCCATTTCCCATCCTGCTGCCCAGCAGAAATGCATGATGGGATTGGCCTGAGCCCAGGCCCTGGCGGTGATGGTCTTGCCAGCATTGGGGTGAGACGCTGTGCCAAAGATTATCTATTATATTGAAAAGATAGCCGAGTGACCGCTCTAACAATGGAAATACATGTCCTCAATGATTTTAGGCAGGCGAGATCAAGGAAGCTCCATTCTAAGCAATGAGAAGGCAGACACGTGCACGAACAACAGGCACAACTGAGTTGTTTTCTCTAAGTTGCCGGAATGCCACACGCAACCACTTATGTCTGTATATACTTATGTCAGCATAAACATTATGAAACCTCTATTAGATCAAATAAGCCTCCCGTAATTCGGCACTCTCATATAGACCACCACAAAAAACGGGCTTCTCTCACGAGGACAGATTTTGGGTGGAGTAAATCCTCTCGTTTCCCCTCTTCCTCTCTGGCTGTACCCTATGACTGGCTGCTCCATGGCTGATATACTTATCTTGTTCTCATTAAGAGGAAGTCCAGTCACTGTTTCTAGTGAAATATTCTGCATGAAAGATAGCTGAAAAAGAAGAATGGGTATTTACGGTTTACTACTCGAACGCCAAAATAAACTGATGTGTGACGGTACTCTAATAAACTGGCCAAGAATGAGGCGGGAGATCTTCTATTGGATGATCATTATACAGTATTTCACTGACTGAATGAATAAGGTTCTCAAAACCCTTCGTCATGCTTAGAAAAGAGAGTTAGATAACTCCACTCAGAGTTACGCAAGCGGGGATAAAGTGCATTATCAATAATTGAGCTTAGAGTGACTGTGACTCTTGGCGTTCTTATCAGAATCAGAGAGCGGGATTACTTAGACATCTTAAGATGTGTCATACGATGGCAAGACGTCTTTAGAAGATCCACTTCCCAAAGACCAAAAAAATATAAGAGGCAACATCATCGTGAGTTAATTTCAAGTTTCAACAAACTTTTAAAATTATTTTAAATACACTTTTCCCAAATGACAGCAAGTTGTTTTACCATTCAGACACCGACCTAGACACACAATGACGCAGACGCTTTTAAAACAATTAAAGACCAGAAAAGTGCCTTCCTTTGTGCGTATTGATGAGCATGATGCATTTTCTTCATAATGCTTTCCAGGTATGCGCGTAAATTAATAATGTGGCAGAACGTTTTTAAAAAAAAGAGAAGATGGCCTGAACCGCTAACAGCTCCACAAAAGAGGTTCTCTTTTCAACGCGACGACGTGTGTACCTATAATTGAATAATATGGCTTTAAAACTACTAATGGGTATAGTCAGAGAAACCTGACAGGCAATTCAGTTGGGAGACAGCTCTTCGAGAAAAGAAGACAAGACTGATGGTTTGGTTTGAATTTTCATGAACTGATGCAAAGACTGGATAATGGCTTTCTAAGAATTGTTCGAAAAAGAAATGCACCACTTATGGTTTAAATGTAATGTTCTGTGACGATGTGCGCTGAGAGTCGGGAAGCAAGTTCAGGGAGTGTGTGTTTTAATACATAAACACAACACCATACAAAACAAGAAACACTAAATGCACACAGACATGAAACGGAAACAATAACGCCTGGGGAAGGAACCAACGGGAGTGACATATATGGTGAAGGTAATCAGTGAGGTGATGGAGTCCAGGTGAGTCTGATGACACGCAGGTGCGCGTAATGATGGTGAGCAGCCTGGTGACCTAGAGGCCGGAGAGGGAGCACACGACGCCCGGAACCTGCCACAGGACGCCGACCAAAATGACGATCCCGGGGATCAGGAGTGGATCTGTCACCTCTGCTGAGGCGCGGGAAATTTGTCAATCCGGCTGAGACGCAGGAGCATGGCGACCTAGAGCGCCGGAGAGAGAGCATACGTGACGGTACCCCTTCCCCGGCGGTTTCGGCTCCAGCCACAGGACGCCAATCAAAGGGACGATCCCGGGGATCAGGAGCGGAGCGGTTACCCATGCTGATCCCAGGGATCAAGAGCGGAGCGGTTACCCCAGCTGATCCCAGGGATCAGGAGCGGAGCGGTTACCCCAGATGATCCCAGGGATCAGGAGCAGAGCGGTTAACCCTGCTGATCCCAGGGATCAGGAGCGGAGCGGTTAACCCTGCTGATCCCAGGGATCAGGAGCGGAGCGGTTACCCCTGCTGATCCCAGGGATCAGGAGCGGAGCGGTTACCCCTGCTGATCCCAGGGATCAGGAGCGGAGCGGTTACCCCTGCTGATCCCAGGGATCAGGAGCGGAGCGGTTACCCCTGCTGATCCCAGGGATCAGGAGCGGAGCGGTTACCCCTGCTGATCTCAGGGATCAGGAGCGGAGCGGTTACCCCTGCTGATGCGCAGGAATTTGTCGCCGTCTGGAGCACGGGAACCTGACGAGCCAGTGGAAGCAGGGGAGCCTGGTGATCTGTCTGAGGCATGAGAGCCTGTAGCGGCTCCCGGACCCAAAGTCATTCCCACTGAGAAAAAAAAACTCCCTGATGCTTCCCTTAGGTGAGGCATTATTCTGGAATGATGTGCACTGAGAGTCGGGAAGCAAGTTCAGGGAGTGCATATTTTAATAAATAAACACAACATAATACAAAACAAGAAACACTAACACCTCACAGACATGAAACAGAAACAATAACGCCTGGGGAAGGAACCAACGGGAGTGACATATAAAGTGAAGGTAATCAGGGAGGTGATGGAGACCAGGTGAGTCTGAAGACGTGCAGGTGTGCGTAATGATGGTGACAGGTGTGCGCCATAACGAGCAGCCTGGTCACCTAGCGGCCGGAGAGGGAGCACATGTGACATGTTCTGACCCAGAGCAAAAGCTTTACCACCATCACCCCATACCACATTTGATCAAAACCTGGCATTCGCTTCCAATAAAACCACCATAGTTTTCTTCTCTGTTGAAGGCCATAAGTGTTTACTTACGTCTCAGCATCGCCTTTATCCAACCCGGAGGGTTGCCAGTTCAAATCCCGGATGCGACTGGAAATATCTTGTAAATATCAAAGATGCCTAGATGCCATTGCCTGTCGTTGTGCCCTTGAGCAAGGAACTTTACCCCCACAACAACAACTCCGGGCACCCATCACTCTCCTTCTTGGTCAAATAGCCCTCCTTCTTGGTCAAACAGCCCGGAGGTGTGTTGGGTCATTGTCCTGTTGAAAAACAAATGATAGTCCCACTAAGCGCAAACAAGATGGGATGGCGTATCACTGGAGAATGCTGTGGTAGCCATGCTGGTTAAGTGTGCCTTGAATTCTAAATAAATCACAGACAGTGTCAACAGCAAAGCACCATCACACCTCCTCCTTCATGCTTCATGGTGGGAACCACACATGCGGAGATCATCCGTTCACCTATTCTGTGTCTCACAAAGAAACCAAAAATCTCAAATTTTGACTCATCTGAGCAAAGGACAGATTTCCACTGGTCAAATGTCCATTGCTCGTGTTTCTTGACACAAGCAACTCTCATCTTCTTATTTGTGTCCTTTGGTAGTGGTTTCTTTGCAACAATTTGACAATGAAGACCTGATTCAGGCATTCTCCACTGAACAGTTGATGTTGAGATGTGTCTGTTACTCTGTGGAGCATTTATTTGGGTTGCAATCTGAGGCTGGTAACTCTAATGAACTTATCCTCTGTAGCAGAAACTCTGGGTCTTCCTTTCCTGTGGCGGTCCTCATGAGAGCCAGTGTCATCATAGCGCTTGATGTTTTTTGAGACTACACTTGAAGAAATATTCCGGATTGACTGACCTTCATGCCTTCAATTAATGATGGACTGTCATTTCTCTTTGCTTATTTGAGCTGTTCTTGCCCTAATATGGACTTGGTATTTTACCAAATAGGGCTATCTTCGGTATACCAACCCTAACTTGTCACAACACAACTGTTTGGCTCAAATGTATGAAGGAAAGAAATTCCACAAATTATCTTTTACCAATGCACACCTGTTAATTTAAATGCATTCCAGGTGACAACCTCATGATGCTGGTTGAGAGAATGCCAAGAGTGTGCAAAGCTGTCATCAAGGCAAAGGGTGGCTACTTGGAAGAATCTCAAATATAAAATATATTTTGATTTGTTTAACACTTTTTTGGTTACTAAATGATTCCATGTGTGTTATTTCATTGGGTTAAGAGGAAGTTGAATTTCAGTCGGACCTTCTGTGCAATTGACCAATAAAGTGATCTTCATCTCGTCATAGTGATTGAAATTATGTTCCATATTTTTACGAATTAAGGTGTCAATAACTCATGCACAAACACACAAAGCCTGCGCGTCATAGCACACTCGACCTCATGCATGTAAGATGAGAGTGTGTGGTGGTTTGCTTTCATCTATTGAAGATCATATCAGGTTCTTTACCATTCTACACACCGCTCATCTCATATACAATATGGAAACGGTACACACACAGATATGCAAACAGACAAGTCATCACTTGTATACATGCATATGTTCACTTGCCTCCATGGATACACAAAAACAAAAACACACACACACACACTCCGAAAGACAGACTTTCCAAGACATAGCAATCTGCACACTTGGACACACATGCACACACACAATCCCAGATCTCATACAGTTTCTAAAATGGAAAGCTTTAAGCAGTTCAAGCCCCCCCATGGGATGATCTTGAGAGAGGAGCAGAAGTATTGTGAGAGAGTCGAGGGCTTTGACATCTATCAGCTGAGCAATTGGATTCCAGATCTTCTTAGATAAGAGACTGATTGGAGTGGGAGTTTAGTGGAGAGAGAGGGGGAGAGATGGAGAGATGGAGAGAGAGAGAGAGAGCCTGACGAGAGTGCGACAAACATCCATCTCCCCCACCTTCACAAAGCCAACCATTTTGCCATTTATCAGCAGTTAACACGATTACATTAAGACTGATGCATGGAAATTAGGCCAATTAGTTAGATATAAACCCAGCTAAAATCAAAGGGAAACTGAGCGACGAACCATAGAGTGATGCCAAATCAAACGTAAGCTTCCTGTACTATTACCCACTGTTGATCACTGGTATGTAGGTCAGAGCTGTGGTCAATTCTATTTCATTTCCTTGGAACTCAGCTTGGAAATGTCTCCATAGCAGAGTTGGGGTCAATTCCATTTCAATTCCAGTCAGTGGAATTTAACATGGAGTATTCCTATTGAACTGTAATGCCATTCCCGAGTTCACATGAGGTTACTTTGGATGAATTGGGATGAATGACCCTAACTCTCATTACCAGTCCTGTAGGTGGGTTGATATCACCATGAATAAACAGCAGAGGAACCATCTCTCAGGCACTGATGATTACATATGGCAGTTATGTACTGCTTGTTGTGCACAGCATGTCTCTTCCCGGGAGTTATTCCTCTCCTCCTTCCCCCCTTTTCTGCTGTCATACTGTGACTACAGGGGAGTAACGTTACGGCTCAGAGCGACGGGGAATGAAGATACCGCTCAGAGAGCGAGGGAGGAAAGGGAGGGGAGAGGAGGTGGAGGGGAAAAAGAGGTAGATTGGAGGGGAGGGTACAGCCAAGCAATATCAAAAGTGTCACCGTGTGGTGTAGCATCGCAGCTGGTGAAAATGGGATAAACTGGGGAGGCAGAAGAGAGGAGAGATGGGATTTTGATAGAGCCTGTTTTGTAGACGCCACCTTTAGACCTCAAAAGAACATCATTTTCAAAGAAACTTTGCTCCCACAGTTCTCTGAGGTGTGCTTCCCCACGGCCGGGGGGGGGCTGACGGACCACAGCTACCAAAGGTCAGAGACTGACAGAATTAATGATGACTTACGCACAAATTGAGGAGGGGGTAAGAATGAGGGGAGAGACACTCATCTAGTGTCCCAGAGAACTTTCCAATAAACTTTTCCAAGTCTTTCATGTGAAATATATCACTGATTTGATGATGAAAACACCATAGTTACAGTATGTATATCATTCATCACATATATCAAATCAAAGTCAGTTTTAGTATTTGATGTAAGTTAAGTGTGGGAGCCGTGTCTTGCCGACCCACAGAATGCCAGATAGCATTGTCAAAGCAAGACCAGGTTGAGTACCAGACAAAAGGAGTCATTGATACACAACTCTTAGTTGTGATCATTTCTCAGATGGCGTAGTCAGCTTGGGACCGTTTCTATTGTTTACACATTGTGGAGTCCAACAGCTTGCCGGGCCATCTGTAGGAAATGGCTGTGAGGTTCGGAGAGACCTGAGGGAGGTTGGCGAGATAGCCGGGCTGCAGTACAATGTGCCATTTCAGCATCTCCTTCATCCAATTGTTTGCAGTTTGTTTGGTTCTTTGGGGACTTACAAAATTGTATTCCTTTTCAAAATAGGGACTATTGAAAGGAGTGATAGCTTACATGCCACATTATGAAAATGCCATGGCGGCAGGTAGCCTAGTGGTTAGAGAGTTGGACTTGTAACCGAAAGGTTGCAAGATCGAATCCCTGAGCTGACAAGGTAAAAATCTGCCCCTGAACAAGGCAGTTAACCCACTGTTCCTAGGCTGTCATTGAAAATAAGAATTTGTTCTTAACTGACTTGCATAATTTTTTATTTTTTTTACCCTGCCCCTGTTCCTGTCCATTTGATAATGGTCCATTCCAAATCGGAACTACTTTTACATATCAGTAAAATGTCAGATTAAATTAAATAATGGTAAAATGCCATAAAAAATATACAAAATCTTATGCAATCAGAAAAAAAAGAATTGAGTATATATTAGGGCAGGCTGTTGCAGTGACCATATTACCGCCACACCAGCAGTCATGAGTCATGACCTCAGTCAAATTCCTGTCACTGTAATCTCCTTTTATGCACTCTGGTCGCTCTTGGCTCCATTGTCCCTCTAACCACTCTGACATCAATGCAAATACAATTAAAATCACATCAAACACATAATCAAAACAGTCTCATGTTTTAAAAACTCACCTCACTGTAATAGATCAATTTGAAGAAAGAAGTTCAACAACAGGTTGAAGCTGAGTGGAAAACAGGGTCGTTGTGGATGATGTTGGATGAATTCAAAACAACCAGACACATATTACAGCGTATGCTTACGCAATGATTGCGCCGTTATACAATACACAGTTTAATAGCCTATTAACGCAGGCAGAAAAAACACCCCAAAAACCATAGATTTAAGATGTCTTTGGTACATAAATGGTCTAGACTATATTCTAAAAATGAAACAAATTCTAGTATTGGCCTTTGAGTGTGGACTGTATTATGATGCATACTGGATGGTCTGGTAACATTATGCTATGCTCCAAACTTTTTATACATGAGTCTGGGGACTACGGTAGACGATGCTGTTGGTTCATTTACTGTGCATGGCGGTTTACAGAGTTGACCTACAATGAAAGTTTGTATTTGATTTTGAATAGCCTAGTAATAGGGCATTTTTTTCTTCTTCATTTTAATAGGCTGACACAGTACCTTTAACCACACATTATCTCACCAACGTGCATTTCCATCTCCTCTTCCTCGTGAGAGGGGCTGTCAACAGTTTAATGAAATATGTTTAGTTGTGCAAACATGTTACTATCGATGTTCCCGAACAGATTTCACTTGGTTTACCAAATGAAGCACTGGGTAGCTGCAAGAACAGTGTTAGAGAGCTCATGACATAGAGAGTTTGGGCGGAATATCACCTATCGCGAAGCAAAAGGCTGAATGCTCCTGAAACAGTGGTAGATGCGTGGAATGAAATACGTCTTCTTATAAGGCCAGACATTTCTATATGCAATCCCGTTTGAAAGCAGAGTTTTGATGGTTGCCACTAAAATGAGGAGGATCCTAGCATATTTATTTCTCAGCTGCTTATATTAAGCACATGCTCTGTTCTGCATAATTGAAAAACTAACCAAGGGAACGCAGCCTCCATTCGCTATTCGAGTGCATCATTTTTTATTTTTTTTACCCTGCCCCTGTTCCTGTCCATTTGATAATGGTCCATTCCAAATTGGAACTACTTTTACATATCAGTAAAATGTCAGATTAAATTGAGAATAAATAGTCTGATGGGTGAAAATATGATCACTTAATGAGAGAACAGCGTGTGCAGCCTGAGGCAAGGAACAGAGCGCAAGCTTTCAATTGCCCATAGTGGCATCATGCAGGCCAAATACAGTATGTTTTGATTTCTAAGACAACAATATGAGGTTTGGCTCATTCACAACTAAAGTTGCCAAATAACTCTAAATCTAGCTCATAGGACCTGTTTCAAATGATTACTTTTACACTCAACATAGCCCTTTCATATCGTATCCAATTCGTTCTGGAATAGGAAAAATATATTTTCTATTTTATTCAGCTTATATTCTTATTACTATGAAATCATATAATATAAAATAATGGCTCGAGACTTCTAAGTATTTTTGGTCTGCTAAATGAACTAGCCTACAGCCTATAGCAATGGCGCATAGCCAAATAACATACAGTATGACAGAATCCGAGCCCGAGGGTTTGATAGTCACATGCACAGGGTTGCAGGTGTGATTGCAGTGTACAGTGAAAATCCAAAATGCAGGACTACATTTTAACAAATTATGAAAATGGTAATAAAAACAACAACAAAAGAAACAGAAATAGCACTAAATACATAATGCCAACTTTGGCAGTGATGACTAAATAACAGCTGTGGCTGACACATATTCTGTTCTTCTGAAATAAATGTTATTCATATCATAATGTTTATTTAGACCTGCCTAAACTAAATAATGGATTTATTGTGAGGGTGTATACTAAATTGATTTCTTAAAAATTTTATGTAGCTGTTCCAAAGTGGCTTGTATGCGTGGAAGCCTAGAGATGCTAAACGTGTTTATGTTAATTAACGGTCAATTACCGTGAGACCGGCAGTCATTTGCATGACAATACCCCGCTGACAACATTTCACAGCGCTAAATAATTTGTCTGCACAAATATGACATTTGGCAAGTTTACTGTGCATTCGAAATCACACACGTGTTTGCACAGATGTAGGATACGCCTTCAGACTACAGGTAATGAGATCAAACAGTCTCGAGGGTAGAACGACATCAGGGGCCACAGGAATCATTGCTACAGCTCGCACTGCCATCTGCACAAGACAGCTTCTATGACAGAGGAGTCAATTGGCCGGGGGTGGTTGGCCTGATAGCTGGGCCACAGTCAGAGCACAATGTGCCATTTCAGTGGATTCTCAGTCCGCAGGCAGGCAGCGAGGCTACCCTGGGACAGCATAACTGCTGCTGTCATGGCTTCCCTGCGTCTGCGTGGCCAATCAACAATAGGTGGTTTGTAATGGACCGTGGCCTGCCTTGAAGTCCCTTCAGAAGCAGCTGGAACCGGTTTGCTCGGTGTGTGAGCGACTGTCAGCAATTCCACTGCAGGAAATGCAGTAGTGGAGTCTCTGATGTTCACTAAGGTAGCCTACTGTGATCACAAAGACAGACATATGAGGTGTAGTGGATGTATTAATACCATAGACATAACTGCTGGTAAAGTTGACTGCCGATCAGATACTGCAAGTAAACTCCAAAGACTAGTGGATGCTTTAGAGAGGTTGTTAAGGAGTATCTCTCTAGTCAGTGGCTTTTGAAGGTGGGATGTTGGACAGAGGAATGAGATGGGTGGATTCTAGTATTGGTACAGTACCTACCCCCCACCAACAACCTTTTCAATGTAAAGGACTTTGAGCGGATGGACAAATAATATGTGATCCAGTAACAGAGATGGGGAGCAGAGTGACATGGTCGGAGCACTTTGGGATAGTTCACGGATCACTGTAAGGTTCAATCCCATCACCACGGAAACAAGAGTGACAGGGAAGGTCAGAGTTCCGAGTGTTCTGAGGTGACGCAAGATTCCCTTCCTTTCAGAAGGAGCCTTCAAACGGAAAATTATTTTCCGGTGAAGAGGATGGTGGGAAAGGGGGGATCATTTATGAGGGGAGATATGAACTGGTGATCTGGTGAAGTCGCCCACGTCTCACAGGCAACTGACAGAGGAAAGTCTTTGCGCTGCGGAGACTGGACAGCACGAGAACAGAGAGAGAGAGAGAGGTGAAAAGGGAGAAAGATGGAGAGGTCGGATAGAAAAGCTAGCAACACTTTGAGACTCATCTCTGCATGCCCATTCATATAATGTTCAAGCGCAGTCGACCTGGGTGAAAAGGAAACGTTACTGCATGTTGGCTAATCGAACCTGTTTGAAGATGTCTAGTTTATATCTGGTCTGTGACAGTTGGACTTTCACACTAATCACCACAATCACTGCTAGAAAAATAAAACCATTTCCACTTGTATTAAAAGTGGCCAAATCACTTAAACCTAGCTTTCGGCTTAAATGTATTCCCTCTTAGGAAAGACTTCAAACACCTGGCGGGGAATCACGCCATTAGCATTTCCGTGGCACCGCTAGGCCGACACCTCATCGCAGTGTGACACTGATTGTTCACCCCAGATAATTGGCCATTACTTCTACTTTTGTGCTCGTATTCCCGCCTGTGATTTGATAAGGTTATATCAAGACAAATAGCACAATTTACAGGGAGCCATTTCGCAACAAAAAAAAATGTGAGAAATGTACTTGAGCTGGGGTTCATTTTTTCTCCCTCCCTCTAAAGCGTGTCCATTTTAAGCATTCGGTAATGAAATAAAAACGGATTTAACATTCTGCAGGCTCTTAAAAATGGGATTTATTTCATCTGATTGTATCAGAGAGGACCAATAATGGCTGATATCACACTGTGATAATATCACAAATGTTTTCCAATTCGTTTCAATAGGAATAATCTGTGTTTTGAATTCCCTCCCTCTACAAGTCTTCTTCATTATTTTTCTCAAAGACAAAAAAATTGCAACGGCATAGAAGACAAGGCGATAACCTCGTCCACAGAGGGGACTTTCTGTCTGAGATGTCGACAGCTATAAAGAGATGGATCTTGGCCTTTAATGTAATCTGGAGTATCAGTAATGTGTGACTTAATGGTCATTGTCTCCTGGCCTTTGTGGCCTCGCTCTGTAATGTAACATAAATCCTCATTAGAGAGAGCCTTTCCGGGTGTATTAGGGCCTCACACTCACAGATGACTTTCTTGGTCGCTGTCAGCAGCTTTCTTACCCAGTTTGTGTAGAAAGTGTTGTGTGTATGTGGGAGGACTTGATGTGTTGCCTGGTCAGCAGCCTGACCTCTCTGTATGTCTCTCATGTAAACTATCAGGCTGCGTGGAGAGATGCAAAGGGTTCAGCCATGATGAGGCTGTGTGTAAATGCTTTTTCGTATCTGATGAGGAATGCAAATTCTGAAATACTGAACCTGAGACAATGGACTCTCTGTTTTAGGGCATATTACTTATCATCGTCTTGCCATGAAATGATGAATTGATCCAGCATGCTTTGGAGAGCTTTCAGTCCAAATGTAAGGCCAATCATGTCACTTTCGAAAATGTGGATGACAAAGGGAGAAGAAACTATCGATCTGTAGACTGTTAGCTATGTTGGTTGTCGTCACTTCAATAGGAATATAATTTATGGAAAAACTAACTGGGGCAGTGAGAGGGAGAATGAAAGAGAGTGAGGGCGAGAGAGAGAGAGAGAGAGAGAGAGAGAGAGAGAGAGAGAGAGAGGAAAAGCAAGAGAGAGACACAATGAGGGAGAGGAGCAAAAGAGGGACAGATTTAGAGAGACAGTGAGAGATAAAGAGATAGAGGGACTGCTGAGGAGTGAGGGGTAGAGAGAGGAAAAATGGAGATATTTGACAATGCAGATCTAATCCTTCTACAGTGTGAGTCATACAGACTAGTGTACTGGACCCTCTCTCTCTCTCGGACTCAACATGGATCAGAGGGTCTGTGTAAATCCATCTGATGTTCATCGGATCTAACATGAGATACCGCTCCTCTTCTCACTTGTCTTCCTATATGGTGTGTGTAAGATGTAACTCCTATTGTGTGCCATGACATGGGGGAACACCACAGTACCACAGCACCACAGCTGTTCCAGATATTTTTAACCCCTTTCTCTTGAAATGCACCATTATACAATACAGACCAGGTAAGTCAGGGATGTTGCATTGAAACTAATGAAAAGTGTTTGTGTGTCCTAGGATGCTCACCGGTGGCTCCTGCTAACTGTTAACCCTTTGCACACACGTGCACACACACCCACAAGCAGTTACTGACACGTCAGCTTATTTTCAACCTGGTGTAAAGAATATTGGAGAGAGAAAGAAAATAGAGAGGGAAGGGGGAGAGAGAAAATGGTAAAGCAGAAAGATTGAGAAAGAGAGAGAGTGAGAAGGCAGGCCAGAGGTAATGTGGTGTGTTAGCCCCTGATAGTGCTGGTCTTTGTTTGGCCTCCGCTCTCCTCAACAACAATGACTACTGCCGCAGTGGATGAGCACACCTGTGTGTGTGTGTGTGTGTGTGTGTGTGTGTGTGTGTGTGTGTGAGCACTCGTGCGCGTGCACATGCGTGTACAATGCGCATTTGTGTGAGTCTTTTCTGTTCCTCTCTTGCTCTCTCTCGCTCTTCCCCCACTCTCCTGCTCTCTCTCTCTTTTCCCCCACTCTCTTGCTCTTCCCTCTCTTCTGTGTGAAATAAGTCACTCTGCTAAACCTCTTTCCCTTTGAAGATGTGTTTAGAAGAAAGGGATGAGAAATTAAAGAAAGGAGGAATGGCACATGAAAGGAGGAAAAACAGTTTTGTACTGGCAATTCACCCGGGGGTAAAACTGCAGGCGGTGCTTTGGACTGTGAATAAAACATTGACTATATGACACAAGTCTTCTAGGGACAGAGGCAGACGGCAGCAAACAAACACGAGCACTGTGATTAGTTCTGCTCATCCTTCTGCTTGGGAGCCAGCCTGATTTGACACAGACAGTTGGGAGTGTAAAGGAGTGTTTTATTTGGGGGAACCCTGCGTTCTCAGTGAAATGTATGTGCGAACTACACACACCGTTTTGTTAAATTTGAAATGCTTCAAATCCTGGTATAGAGGTCCTGCTTGGCCCCAACGATGTACTGGGGCGTATGCACTACCCTTTGTGGTGCCTTGCGGTCGGATGCCGAGCAGTTACCATACCAAGCAGTGATGCAACCAGTTAGGATGCTCTCGATGGTGCAGCTAGAGAACATTTTGAGCATCTGAGGGGGAATATGTGTTGTCATGCCCTCTTTACGACTGTCTTGGTGTGTTTGGACCATGATAGTTTGTTGGTGATGTGGACACCAAGGAACTTGAGGCTCTCAACCTGCGCCACTACAGCCCCGTCGATGAGAATGGGGGCGTGTATGGTCCTCCTTTACCTGTAGTCCACAATCATCTCCTTTGTCTTGCTCACGTTGAGGGAGAGGATGTTGTCCAGGCACCACACTGCCAGGTCTCTGACCTCCTGCCCATAAGCTGTCTCATCGTTGTCTGTGATCAGGCCTACCACTGTTGTGTCGTCAGCAAACTTAATGATGGTGTTGGAGTCGTGCGTGGCCACACAGTCGTGGGCAAACAGGGAGTACAGGAGGGAAATAAGTGTTAAGGGAATTTTTACCTATAATGACTAATTATGTATACATTTCAATCAGGCCTGACGAGTCAGAATACTATTATGTTACTGTATATGTACTAATCAGAATACTATTATGTTACTGTACATGTATGAATTTTCTTTCTTGATCCCAATACTGAATATAATGTGGTGAATGTGGTCAAGAGTAGAACAATGACAGTCTGTTCCTTGGTACAAATGAATTAACTATATCTCCAGACTGACTAGAATGTTTATCTACACTGGCTGACCTTGGCTCTAGGCGAGGAGGGAAGGCTTGAGAACTATAGAGCCTTTCTACCAGTGTCAAGAAGAGACGGAACATTTAGAAAACGCTGACGTCATTTTCAGTTTATAACCTGTGGTAAAATGTGTAAGTACTCAGTACTCTCATGAATAAAGGCTGCTATTTGACTTTAGACCGGGCTCTGTCTATTTCTATAAAATAAGGGTCTTACAAATTCTTATGAATTGACAGAGTGTTTAATTTTAATTGGGAATTAAAACAGAGGAATTAAATTCCTTCAATAATAAGCACACACCCCTGAGGGGCCCCATGTTGAGGATCAGCGTGGTGGATGTGTTGTTACCTTCCCTTACCACCTGGGGTTGGCCTGTCAGGAAGTCCAGGATCCAGTTGTAGACGGAAGTGTTTAGTCCCAGGGTATTTAGAACAATGATGAGCTTTGAGGGCACTATGGTGTTGACCGCTGAGCTGTAGTCAACGAATAGCATTCTCCCGTAGGTGTTACTTATGTAGAGGTGGGAAGGGGCAGTAGGGGAGATTGCGTCATCTGTGGATCTGTTGGAGTGGTATGTAAATTGTTGTGGGTCTAGTGTTTCTGGGATGATGGTGTTGATGTGAACCATGACCAGCCTTTTAGAGAACTTCATGGCTACAGACGTGAGTGCTACAGGGTGGTAGTCATTTAGGCAGGTTACCTTGGTGTTCTTCAGCACATGGTCTATGGTGGTCTGCTTGAAACATGTAGGTATCACAAACTCGGCCAGGGAGAGGTTGAAAATGTCAGCGCATGCTCTGAGTATGTGTACTGGTAATCCGTCTGGTCCTGTGGCCTTGTGAATGTTGACCTGTTTAAAGGTCTTACTCACATTGGCTACGGAGAGTGTGATCAGACAGTCGTACGGAACAGCTGGTGCTCTCATGCATTGTTCAGTGTTGCTTGCCTCGAAGCGAGCATAGAAGGCATTTAGCTCATCTGGTAGACTTGCATCACTGGGCAGCTCGCGCGCTGGGTTTCCCTTTGTAATCTGTTATAGTTTGCAAGCCCTGCCACATCCAACGAGCATCAGAGCCTGTGTAGTAGGATTCAATCTGTGTTGACGCTTTGCCTGTTTGCCAAAAACTACTATGTATTTTCATGAAATAAAAGGACCGATATGGACATGTTAATAGTTAACAGGTATGCTGTTTATACAGCAGTGTGTATATTTGTGTGTGTGTGTGTGTGTGCCTGTATTTGTCCCTCGGGGTACGACTAGCTGTCTGTGTTCACCGCAGTGGTGGCAGGACTGATTTTACACCTGGTTGGGCGAGTGTGTGTTTGTGTGTGACGGGGTTGATTTCATAGCTGGTTGGACGTGTCTCTGGCGGTCAGAAGTCCTAACTAGAGCACGACAGACATGCAGAAACGCTGCCTGAGAGAAGTCAGAAAAGGACGGACAATTCATGGATGGCTACACATATCTAAATGATCTTCTATAGGTGCTCGACGAGCTGTCATGTTTTAGTGTGCTGGGGTTACAAAGAACATGTTTCTCATTGCATGCTACATCAATCATGAATACACACTTTTACAAAGTAATTATGATCTGCAAAAGAGGGGATTAGGAAATTAATTATGATTACAGTAACAATTCAATATCTTAAATGTTCAATTGCTTAATCAGATTTGGTGTTTGGCCCCTATTTGAATTATAAGCCTACTTATACTGCGATTTGAATTCAACTGATACCAAATGGATCTGTTGACAAAGGGATGGTTCTATGGATTTAAATGAACAGATAATAAATATATCTCCAATGCCATTGAGTTCTTTTAGTCAAGTCTCATCTACTGTAGCTAGATATTGCCTTAGAAGTATTGTGCTGAGATGGCTTAAATAACTATAGCGCAACTCTTTTTTTATAATGGTTCTCAATGAGAGCTAATGCAATATATCACTACAGTTCAACTAGACTGGAAAATCTAAATCAAATCAATAATACAATGAATAACAAAGCAATATTTATTTAATTAGGCAAGTGAATTAAGAACAAATTCTTATTTTCAATGACAGCCTAGGAACAGTGGGACTAACTGCCTTGTTCAGGGGCAGAATGACAGAATTTTACCTTGTCAGCTCGGGGATTCGATCTAGCAACCTTTCAGTTACTGGCCCAAACACTCTAACCACTAGGCTACCTGCCACCCTATACAAGGAGTACGGTGGTGAGTCAATGTGCAGGGCTACGAGGTATTTGAGGTAATATGTACATGTAGGTAGGGTTAAAAGTGACTAGGCACCCAGTATAGATAATAAACAGAGTAGCAGCAGTGTTGGTATTTGAGGTAATATGTACATGTAGGTAGAGTTAAAAGTGACTAGGCACCCAGTATAGATTTTTTATTTTTTTATTTAAACTTTATTTCACCTTTATTTAACCAGGAAAGCTAGTTGAGAACAAGTTCTCATTTAAAACTGCGACCTGGCCAAGATAAAACATAGCAGTGTGAACAGACAGCAACACAGAGTTACACATGGAGTAAACAATAAACAAGTCAATAACACAGTAGAAAAAAAAGAGTCTATATACATTGTGTGCAAAAGGCATGAGGAGGTAGGCAAATAATTACAATTTTGCAGATTAACACTGGAGTGATAAATGATCAGATGTGCAGGTAGAGATACTGGTGTGCAAAAGAACAGAAAAGTAAATAAATAAAAACAGTATGGGGATGAGGTAGGTAAATTGGGTGGGCTATTTACCGATGGACTATGTACAGCTGCAGCGATCGGTTAGCTGCTCAGATAGCAGATGTTTAAAGTTGGTGAGGGAGATAGTCTCCAACTTCAGCAATTTTTGCAATTCATTCCAGTCACAGACAGCAGAGAACTGGAAGGAAAGGCGGCCAAATGAGGTGTTGGCTTTAGGGATGATCAGTGAGACACACCTGCTGGAGCGCGTGCTACGGGTGGGTGTTGCCATCGTGACCAGTGACCTGCGATAAGGCAGAGCTTTACCTAGCATGGACTTGTAGATGACCTGGAGCCAGTGGGTCTGGCGACGAATATGTAGCGAGGGCCAGCCGACTAGAGCATACAGGTCGCAGTGGTGGGTGGTATAAGGTGCTTTAGTAACAAAACAGATGGCACTGTGATAAACTGCATCCAGTTTGCTGAGTAGAGTATTGGAAGCTATTTTGTAGATGACATCGCCGAAGTCGAGGATCGGTAGAATAGTCAGTTTTACTAGGGTAAGTTTGGCGGCTTGAGTGAAGGAGGCTTTGTTGCGGAATAAAAAGCCGACTCTAGATTTGATTTTAGATTGGAGATGTTTGACACCTAGGTACTTATATATGTCCACATATTCTAGGTCGGAACCATCCAGGGTGGTGATGCTAGTCGGGCATGCGGGTGCAGGCAGCGAACGGTTGAAAAGCATGCATTTGGTTTTACTAGCGTTTAAGAGCAGTTGGAGGTCACGGAAGGAGTGTTGTATGGCATTGAAGCTCGTTTGGAGGTTAGATAGCACAGTGTCCAAGGAAGGGCCAGAAGTATACAGAAGGGTGTCGTCTGCATAGAGGTGGATCAGGGAATCGCCCGCAGCAAGAGCAACATCATTGATATATAGAGAGAAAAGAGTCGGCCCGAGAATTGAACCCTGTGGTACCCCCATAGAGACTGCCAGAGGACCGGACAACATGCCCTCCGATTTAACACACTGAAGGCTGTCTGCAAATTAGTTGGTGAACCAGGCAAGGCAGTCATTAGAAAAACCGAGGCTACTGAGTCTGCCGATAAGAATATGGTGATTGAAAGAGTCGAAAACCTTGGCCAGGTCGATGAAGACGGCTGCACAGTACTGTCTTTTATCGATGGCGGTTATGATATCATTTAGTACCTTGAGCGTGGCTGAGGTGCACCCGTGACCGGCTCGGAAACCAGATTGCACAGAGGTGAAGGTATGGTGGGATTCGAGATGGTCAGTGATCTGTTTGTTGACTTGGCTTTCGAAGACCTTAGATAGGCAGGGCAGGATGGATATACTGTAGGTTTGTAACAGTTTGGGTCCAGGGTGTCTCCCCCTTTGAAGAGGGGCATGACTGCGGCAGCTTTCCAATCCTTGGGGATTTCAGACGATATGAAAGAGAGGTTGAACAGGCTGGTAATAGGGGTTGCGACAATGGCGGAGAATAGTTTCAGAAATAGAGGGTCCAGATTGTCAAGCCCAGCTGATTTGTACGGGTCCAGGTTTTGCAGCTCTTTCAGAACATCTGCTATCTGGATTTGGGTAAAGGAGAAGACGGTGAGGCTTGGGCGAGTAGCTGCGGGGGTGGGGAGCTGTTGGCCGAGGTTGGAGTAGCCAGGAGGAAGGCATGGCCAGCCGTTGAGAAATGCTTGTTGAAGTTTTCGATTATCATGGATTTATCGGTGGTGACTGTGTTACCTAGCCTCAGTGCAGTGGGCAGCTGGGAGGAGGTGCTCTTGTTCTCCATGGACTTTACAGTGTCCCAGAACTTTTAGGAGTTAGAGCTACAGGATGCAAATTTCTGCTTGAAAAAGCTGGCCTTTGCTTTCCTGACTGACTGCGTGTATTGGTTCCTGACTTCTTGAACAGTTGCATATCGCGGGGACCATTCAATGCTATTGCAGTCCGCCACAGGATGTTTTTCTGCTTGAAAAAGCTGGCCTTTGCTTTCCTGATTGACTGCGTGTATTGGTTCCTGACTTCTTGAACAGTTGCATATCGCGGGGACCATTCGATGCTATTGCAGTCCGCCACAGGATGTTTTTGTGCTGGTCGAGGGCAGTCAGGTCTGGAGTGAACCAAGGGCTTTATCTGTTCTTAGTTGTGCATTTTTTGAACGGAGCATGCTTATCTAAGATGGCGAGGAAGTTACTTTTAAAGAATGACCAGGCATCCTCAACTGACGGGATGAGGTCAATATCCTTCCAGGATACCCGGGCCAGGTCGATTAGAAAGGCCTGCTCGCAGAAGTGTTTTAGGGAGCGTTTGACAGTGATGAGGGGTGGTCGTTTGACTGCGGACCTGTAGCGGATACAGGCAATGAGGCAGTGATCGCTGAGATCCTGGTTGAAGACAGCGGAGGTGTATTTGGTGGGCCAGTTGGTCAGGATGACGTCTATGAGGGTGCCCTTGTTTACAGATTTAGGGTTGTACCTGGTGGGTTCCTTGATGATTTGTGTGAGATTGAGTGCATCTAGCTTAGATTGTAGGACTGCCGGGGTGTTAAGCATATCCCAGTTTAGGTCACCTAACAGAACAAACTCTGAAGCTAGATGGGGGTGATCAATTCACAAATGGTGTCCAGGGCACAGCTGGGAGCTGAGGGGGGTCGGTAGCAGGCGGCAACAGTGAGAGACTTATTTCTGGAGAGAGTAATTTTAAAAATGAGTAGTTCGAACTGTTTGGGTATGGACCTGGAAAGTATGACATTACTTTGCAAGCTCTCTCTGCAGTAGACTGCAACTCCTCCCCATTTGGCAGTTCTATCTTGACGGAAAATGTTATAGTTGGGTATGGAAATGTCGGAATTTTTGGTGGCCTTCCTAAGCCAGGATTCAGACACGGCAAGGACATCAGGGTTGGCAGAGTGTGCTAAAGCAGTGAGTAAAACAAACTTAGGGAGGAGGCTTCTGATGTTGACATGCATGAAACCAAGGCTTTTTCGATCACAGAAGTCAACAAATGAGGGTGCCTGGGGACATGCAGGGCCTGGGTTTACCTCCATATCACCCGCGGAACAGAGGAGGAGTAGTATGAGGGTGCGGCTAAAGGCTATCAAAACTGGTCGCCTAGAACTTTGGGGACAAAGAATAAAAGGACCAGATTTCTGGGCATGGTAGAATATAAATCAGGGCATAATGCGCAGACAGGGGTATGGTGGGGTGCGGGTACAGCGGAGGTAAGCCCAGGCACTGGGTGATGATAAGAGAGGTTGTATCTCTGGACATGCTGGTTGTAATGGGTGAGGTCACTGCATGTGTGGGAGGTGGGACAAAGGAGGTATCAGAGGTATGAAGAGTGGAACTAGGGGCTCCATTGTAAACTAAAACAATGATAACTAACCTGAACAACAGTACACAAGGCATATTGATATTTGAGAGAGACATACAGCGAGGCATAAAGTAATCGCAGGTGTTGATTGGGAGAGCTAGCTAAAACAACAGGTGAGACAACAACAGCTAATCAGCTAACACAACAACAGCAGGTAAAAGGGCGATGACTAGGCAGAGAGGGTCAGATTAACTACACACAGAGCCTGCGTTCGCGACTGGGGCCGACAGATAAAAAATAAACCGAATGGAGTACCGTGATTAATGGACAGTCCAGCAGGCATCAGCTATGTAGCCAAGTGATCATAGTGTCCAGAGGGCAGCAGTAGATGGAACAGGGAACCCGCCACTACGTTAGCAGGCGACAAGGCGTTTAAAGTTAGTAGCCCTCCGACGGAGGCCGGTTGAAGGCACAGCGGATGGAGTATTCGTCGGCAGACCAGTCGTGGTGGTGCGGCGGGGCGCCGTGTCGACAAAGAATCCAAGCCAGATGGCGAAAGAGGTATTGTAGAATTTAGTTTGCTGGCCGGGAGATGCGCCTGGCTCACGGCTAACTGGTGCTAGCTTCATTGCAGTGGCGTTAGCGGCGGTGATCCGGTGCCAAGGTCCAGAGTTTACAGCAAGGATCCGGTGGAGTATCGGGCTCTGGCCGTGTATGAGTGGGGTTCAGGTGAACAGCTGAGTAGGCCGGGAGGTGGGCCTCAGGGATAGCTTCGGTACTGGATGCCACGGTGAGCTAGCTAGCTGCAAGCTGTGAGCTAGCTAGCTGCAAGCTAGCTGTGAAGATCAGAAGTAGTGGTCCATGGATTATGGCAGGAATCCGGCATTGTTGTGGAGAGACAGTCTGATACTAGTAGACTGGCGAGTATTATCCAGGCTAAGAACAGGGCTGGTGTCTGTGCAGAAGGTAAAAGCCACTAGCAGTGGCTAACAATGACTGAATAGCTAATTAGCTGGTTAGCTTCTGGAGGTTCTTGAATGTGTTCTAAAATTTAAAATAATAGCGATACCGTATCACATTGGGTGAGGCAGGTTACCGGAAGGTATAATCAAATTAAAAATCGAAAAGAGATGGAAAATAACATTGAAATATATATACAAAAAATACAAAAGTACACGAGACATGAACAAAACACGTCTTCACTGCTACGCCATCTTGGCAACCAGTATAGATAATAAACAGAGTAGCGGCAGTGTTGGTATTTGAGGTAATATGTACATGTAGGTAGGGTTAAAAGTGACTAGGCAACCAGTATAGATAATAAACAGAGTAGCAGCAGTATATGTGGAGAGTGTGAAAGTGAATGTGTGTGTGTGTGTGTGTGTGTTTGTTTGTTAGAGTGTCAGTGTAAGAATGTGTGAGTGTGAATCCAGTGTTATCCCCAGAGCCTTCACCCAAATATCAACAATGAATATTCAAACCAAGCAAAACTACTAGACCAAGCATGTCTCCATTGAATGCAAGCTGGGTAAGTGAAGTAGCTCATTTGTTGTGTTTGGTTTCTTAATAGAACAGACTACCCACCTAAGGCGTACAAAGCATGTTAATTAGTACTGGAAGTCCATGTGCACATAAACGCTTAGAATTACACACGCACACTTACAAACACACACACACACACAATGAACAAAGTGATACACACTGAGGCAGATGTGAAAAGAGGTGCAAGGAAAATGATATATAGAGAGAAAGAGGCAGTCAGAGAAAAAAACACATGAAGTATGGTTCTTCCCAACAGCACCTTGTGCATTCATGTTGAAAACTCACATTTATTCAATTCACTTGGATATATGACATCATTCATACGGCCCACCTGAACTGAATAAGTCAGTTATGGGTATGCCGCTCCATCCATCTCCCATCGCTGTGTCTGTGTGTGTATGTGCGTGCCCCATTGCAGCAATAACTAATCATTTCTCACAGTATGTGACTGAATCATGGCTCCTCGGAACTAGGGCGTGAGGGAAGGAGGAAGGGAGAGTGACAGTAAGACGATGAGACAGAGGAACAGACAAGGTGAAACAGAGAAGAGGGCAGGAGAGAGGTGATGGATCAAGAGAGGGAGAATGTGCGTGTGTAGGAGATCAACAATAGTATGTTTATTTACTTTTGCCTGAAATTGTGCAGTCTAGTTTCTCAGAGTTCTAGATTTGCTGGTACATGATGTTATCTCAAGCCCTAACAAGGACACAGGAATGTATCACAGAGCATATAATGATTTCAGCCACATCAATAGGAACTAAAGACATACAGCAAAACAATGTGTGTACAGTTGAGTGTGCCAGTGGACACATCAGCTCAATCAGCAGTGAACAGTTCAACTGTCGGTATGATTTGTAACTGGCCAAAAACAAAGACACTGCTAGCTGAGAATCTGTTCAGGATATTGCAGAATTCTTTCATAAACTATGTAATTAAGCTATGCAAAATATGAAGAAAAAGTAACCTTTGGAGAGCGAGAGAGAGAGAGAGAGAGAGAGAGAGAGAGAGAGAGAGAGAGAAAAAAAAAAAAAACACAGAGAGAAACACAGAGAGAGGAGGAGTTTTAATGACTCCAACCTAAGTGTATGTAAACTTCTGACTTCAACTGTAGTATGCATAAAAGAAAAGCCTAAAACTAGATCCCCTACATTCTGGTCTGGGAAGGTTCTATTCTGCACTGATCAACCGATCCAGAAGATGTGGAGGAGGAGTTAAGATGGCGAGAGAGGGAGCAAGCAAGAACATTTCAGATACTATGACAGAAAAAGACAGAAATGGGTTAAAAAATGAAGAAGCTAAACAGCAAGTCCCTATAAGGAACACAGAAAAACCGAACAAGAATAATGAGAAATGTAAAATTTAACATGGTTCCAAGCCTCACGTTGCCCCACCTGGCGTCATGCGGGCCTGTAGATAAGCCTGGCATGGAGCAAGGAAAGCACATCAAACGCACCAACAAAGCACCATGCCTCCTTTGTCCCAGTGTCCATTGTGCTAATCAATGCAGCCCAGCCTTTCTCCCACACCTTAGCCCAGCACAACACCTTTGTTTCCCTGCTGAGAAGATCAATGCAAGCACACAGAGTTGCTCAAGGGACCTAATACAACCAGATTAGATAGTGTTTAAGGGATTTTCCCCCCCCCAAGAGAAATCATTATTATTTTGTGATTTTCTGCTCGTGCGAATGGGGAGTTAGAACACAGCAGGTCAGACTGTGCAGGGAAGCAGGATGTTCTGTTCTTATCTGTGTGGGTGCAGTGTGCGTAACATTAAAGACTGCCCCTGTCCCATACCCACTCAATGTCGTAATATGATCATAATATGGTTGTTAAGCAGACGACTTTCATCCATAGAGAGTAACAGGACGTACATACAATACAGTCGCTAGTGAAAGTCTACACACCCCTTGCACAGTGTTCACAATTTGCTGCCTTAAAATTAAAACAAAAAATAATAACATTGGATTTGTTTCATATTGATCTACACAACCTACTCCACATTTTTATAGTGATTTTTGGTATATTTACAAAAATGCAACAACAAAAAAATACTGTTTCTAAAATGTTTTATGAGATTGAAGGACACATTGGGAGGGATCTTATACCATTCCTCCATAGAGAATCTTTCTAGTTCCTTGAAATTTTAAAATGTGTATTTATCTAAATGTTCTGTGTTTTCGTCAAATCAACGATATGCATTGAGCTTGTCTGATGCTTTAAGCGCACTGTTTGATGAAATAATTAAGACACACAAATTACTAGAGGGAGTCCGTCCACAATGGATTTGATTGTGCCGTTCCGGGCTCATCATCAACAGTGTTTATCACGCTGTCCGTGTTGTTGAAGCTGCAACATAATTACAGCCATTTCTGACTGAAAAGTTATGTTACCGAAATCCCTAAAAATATTCCTTATTTCCTCAACTCTTGCTCTCTGTATGTATGTATCGCATGCATTGGACCAATAGGGCCTGACCTATAGCATATCATAATCACGTTAATAAATTGGTTATAACAAACTCTGAACACCATAACACATGTCACAACAAATTGGATGCAGAGGATGTGACAAATAAACTCAAAACGCGTGTTTGGAATAAATTTGACAAGTTGCAGTAAATAATGGCGATCAAGACAAACAAGGTAAGGTGCAAGCACTGCGTGCATATTATGTGTGCCAAACAGGTGCTGTTAGATTAAATATACTTTTTCTGACCATTTGGAACAAATTATAAGCATTCCAGAGAGTCTGTTGTAACGATTTTTTGGGGGGTAAAGCTTAAAAACAGTCGCATGCATTCGTGAATGCAATTGCCGAAATGTAACGGTTTATTTATTGTTTAAGTTAATTACTCAAGGGTTGCTGTGTTATTTTATTTTGAAACAAAAATGCTAGATTGCATTTTAAATAATGAATGTACTTGTATGCTGTGTGATGACATGAACAAATTAATCATTGACTGATACAGTCCCCTATATAAGTATTGAAAAATAGTAAGTTACAGTACTAAGACTAAACAGGATGCGCTCTTAAGCCGACAGCTCGATGGGGGTTTTACAAGGCTGCTATACTAAGCCTACTAATGATAACGACATTCATTCTCATTATAACGATGACAGAAATAGTAATAACAATAAGGAGGGTTAATATTATTATAAATATCATTTATAATATAAATATAATTTTTCGGACAATTTGGAACAGTGTTAAACAACACTAAATAAATTATAAGTAATACCATAGAGGCTGTTCTAACGGGAAAAAAAAGTGTAAAGCCTTTATTACAGCATAGCTAAGATTCAATACAGCCGAATTTGTGAAATTGTTTCTCCTACATGTGGTTGTGTGAGGCTTAGAGCTCAAGGAATCAGTAGGCTAGTAAACAAACACTGAAACAGGCAACAGGAGCAGGATCTGTCTTATTTCTGTAGATATATTGATGATTTACAAAGCCTGGCACATGTAACAGTTAGGTTATGTTATTATAGACTTGAATAAGTTGGGGTTTCCTCTTTCGTCACTTGTCATCGACAAATGAGGCAAGGGCTGTTTCTCATCTCTTAACTCCGCCGCATTGTTCTAAACACCAATATGCTGGTTATCTTTGCTATTATTTACATAGCAACATGGTCTAGGAAAAGGCTCCAATTTAACAGCGCACGGATGTTTCAGAACTGCGGACAGCGACCAGTAAAATCACATTTGCATTACTGCTGCACCCTTGTCCTTAACCATAAACTATTTCAGTAGCACATATCTTAGAGTGATGGATGTGCCATCTCCACAGCCTCCACAGACAGGTGTGAATCAGACAGTTGTCTTGTACACCATGATTAAAAAAAAAAATGTTGCTAGTGCTCGACTGAAGAAATCTTGGTCGACCAACATCCTATTGACCAGTCGACTAAATGGGTTCAGCCCTACATGCGATTATGGACTGCCCAATTGAATTCAAACCACAGGTTTTCAATCGAGTTCAAGTCCAGAGACAGATGACCATTGCAAAATGTTGATTTTGATGTGTGCTTGGGGTCATTGTCTTGCTGGAAGATCCACTTGTGGTGAAGTTGCAGCCTACTGGCAGAGGCAACTAGGTTTCTGGCTAAAATGTTCTGGTACTGGGTAAAGTATATGATGCTGTTGACCTTAGCAAGGGCCCCAGGACAAGTGGAAGCATAATAGCCCAACAAACATCAAAGATCCACCACCATATTTTACAGTCATATTTTACAGTCTGTATCTTTCTTTTGACACAAAATCCACAAACATACAGTACCAGTCAAAAGTTTGAACACACCTACTCATTCAAAGGTTTTTCAAACTATGAAATGACACATATGGAATCATGTAGTAAGCAAAAAAGTGATGACAGCTTTGCACATTCTTGGCATTCTCTCAACCAGCTTCATGAGGTAGTCACCTGGAATGCTTTTTCAACAGTCTTGAAGGAGTTCCCACAAATGCTGAGCACTTGTTGGCTGCTTTTCCTTCACTCTGCAGTCCAACTCATCCCAAACCATCCCAATTGGGCTGAGGTCGGGTGATTGTGGAGGCCAGGTCATCTGATGCAGCACGCCATCACTCTCCTTCTTGGTCAAATAGCCCTTGCACAGCCTGTAGGTGTGTTTTGGGGCATTGTCCTGTTGAAAAACAAATGATAGTCCTACTAAGTGCAAACCAAAGGGGATGGTGTATCGCTGCAGAATGCTGTGGTAGCCATGCTGGTTAAGAGTGCCTTGAATTCTAAATCAATCACAGACGTGTCACCAGCAAAGCACCCCCACACCATCACACCTCCATGCTTCACTGTGGGAACCACACATGCAGAGATCCGTTGACCTAGTCTGCGTCTCACAAAGACATGGCGGTTGGAACCAAAAATCTCAAATTTGGACTCATCAGACCAAAGAATAGATTTCCACCAGTCTAATGTTCATTTCTCATGTTTCTTAGCCCAAGCAATTTTCTTCTTATTGGTGTCCTTTAGTAGTGGTTTATTTGCAGCAATTCAACCATGAAGGCCTGATTGACGCAGTCTCCTCTGAACAGTTGATGCTGAGATGTGTCTGTTATTTGAACTCTGTGAAGCATTTATTTGGGATGTAATCTGAGGTTCAATTAATTGCTGATTTCTGAGGCTGGTAACTCTAATGAACGCATCCTCTGCAGCAGAGCTAACTCTGGGTCTTCCTTTCCTGTGACGGTCCTCATGAGAGCCAGTTTCATCATAGCGCTTGATGGTTTTTGCGACTGCACTTGAAGAAACTTTCAAAGTTCTTGACATTTTCCGGATTGACTGACCTTCATGTCTTAAAGTAACGATGGACTGTCATTTATCTTTATTTATTTGAGCTGTTCTTGTCAAAATATGGACTTGGTCTTTTACCAAATAGGGCTATCTTCGGTCACAACACAACTGATTCCATGATACTACATGATTCCATATGTGTTATTTCATAGTTTTGATGTCTTCGCTATTATTATACAATGTAGAAAATAGTAAAAATGTATCCAAACTTTTGAGAGGTAATGTATGTAAATGTGTGGAGTTTGCTAGGAGGCATTGACAATTGGACTGAAACCGGTGCAATGGTCAGATGACATGAAAATGGAGCTCTTTGGCCACGTACAGCATTGGTGGGTTTTGTATCCAAAAACAGAATTCATGACGTAGGCTGACTCGTTTCCAATAGGCTATTGTAAAGCTGACAATCAGAGAAAGGTGGCAGCCGTGTCATTTACATCTTTCTTGCCTAACCTTTTCCTTGTCGAAACGCTCCCATTATTTTTGAGTTAATCAAGGAGAAAGAGAAAAACATTTTTGTCAAATGCAAACTCTGCAGAGGCAGCATTGATTTCTTAGTCCAGAAACACCACATCAATCCTGAAAAAGCATCTGGAGGTCATGCACAAAGTCACAAAGCTGGTAGCCAATGTTACATAAATATGTGAAACATGAGAAGTCTTTACACCTTACGATAATAAACAAAACTGCATAAATCATGTTTCCAAATATTCTAACAAAATGTCCATAGAAACAAGGACCTATGAGAAGTTCATAGGAACATGTCAAATTGGGTGACAAATTAACCCTAAGTGTCTATATTTTTGAGAAATTAAGGCATATATAATCATATTTCAACCATTTTCCATCCTAAAATTTAGGAATAAGCAAAGGCTTTGATTTATAGTTAAACAGATGGAAAAAGGAGTCTTAAAAAGGCTCTACAAGACAGCCTTAAAAGCTATTAGAAATACATCAAAACACAATAATGTTGAAGCAAAGACCCCTGCCAACTAATATCAACACTTGTATTTACTTTTGGACACATTTTTCTGCCTTCTTTAAGTTTGTGCCTTTAAGTTTGTATCTTTAAGCTATTTTCTAATTTCTCTCCATCATGAGGGAGAATAATGAAAGTTCACAGTAACAAAGTAACAAATAAAAGGTAGACCTATCAATTATAGTTAGTGTTTTTACTGATATGAATTATGTAATTCATTGTTGTTAAAAAGTTATTCCGAATTTTTGAAAAATAGGTACAGAATTTTCTGCAATTGAATATTCCTCAATGGGAAATCATTGTAGTGACAAACCACAGTTGGGTTCACAATACATGTACTATATTCTACTTTACTGTAATGAACTATACTGAACTCTACTGTACTGTACTCTACTGAGTTCTACTGTGCTGTACTTTGATGTCCAAACTTGTGAAACATAGACACCTATGATTGGTTCAGATTTTGTCCTGTCCGGACCAACCAGATTTGGTCTGGTTTGGGGGCAGATCTGATTGAAATAATAGCCAGTGTGTAGAATAATACCCAAATATGCAAAGGGATAATGTATATTTATACCTATTTATGATATATCTCCATGAAAAGCATGTCATTCATATCCACAATTCTGCATTTCTGTGTATTGGAATTGCCCAATTCAAAACAGCAAGGTAGGTCTATAGTGGAGCTCTGTGGTGCTAAATGGACAGCGTAAAAAGGTCAAATAATGAGTAATAATGTCAAATATTACTTTTCATGCAAAGTAATATTGTAACGTAACAATATTACTTTTCTTAAATGTAACGCGTAATATGTAATAGATAACTTTTTCAAGTAATGAATCCCAACACTGATCAACAGTGCCAATAATTCTGTATTTACTATTGTTTTTGTCAAAATTGCTCAAGCTCAGTACATTTGGTTTGGACAGCAATATTCAAACCTTGTCTCTGATTTTCAATCAGATTTAAGTGAGGACTGAGACTGGACCATCCAGAAATACTCAACACCTCTTGAAAAGCAATTCTGGAGTGTCTTTGCATAAAAATGTCTCTTTCCAAGGGTTAGGTTTTCAGAAGACTGAGGTGGGATTCCTCTAACCTTTTACCTGAGCTATGCTCCTTTCATTATTTCGTTTGATCCTGATAAACTCCCCAGTCACTGCCAGTGACAAGCATACCAATAACATGATGCTGCCCCCACAATACTACGCTATTATCAACAGCAACCCTGGAGCAATTAGGGATAAGTGCCTTGCTCAAGGGACAAGCAACAGCTTTTTCACCTTTTTGGCTCAAGGATCTGAACTAGTGAATTTTCTCTACGCACAATGACTACTTTTAACAAGGCGGCAGGTAGCCTAGCGATTAAGAGTGTTGGGCCTGTAACCAAAAGGTCGCTGGTTTGAATCCCCAAGCTGGCAAGGTTGAAAAATCTGCCTTTTTGCCCTTAAGCAAGGCAGTTGACTCTCAACAACAACTGCTCCCCGGGTGCCGATGATGCCGATTAAGGCAACTCCCTGCACCTCTCTGATTCAGAGGTTGGGTTAAATGCAGAAGACACATGCAACTGACTGGGTATCTCCATTTCAGTTAGTGGCCTAATGCTCTAACTGCTAGGCTGCCTTCCGCCCAAGATTCACTATGCTGAGGGTTTTGACTGGGCATTGGATATTATACTGACCACTACAGAACACATGTATAACCAACTTCACACAATATGCTGTGTGAATAAGTTGAGTGGTCAATGTTTGGCACCTCAACTGAAACCAACATGGTCTCATTATATAAACATTCTGACATTCAACCTTATGTCATCTAACCTAAAATGAAACAGCCTGATCAGATTGAACTCAGTGTCCACAATAGACAAGTGTTGGAAGAAGAAAGCGACAGATGTGATAAGGCTGGCTCGGCCATTTTGTCCCATTGGGAGTAACACTGTTGTCTGTCACTTCTTTGACCTCTCACATTCTGCATATTTGCTGACAAGGGAAAGTGGCCTGAGTGCCTGGCACCATTAGAATCCTGGTGACAGATACACATGGCCTTGAAGAATTGTTCTTACATGACATCATCTCGTTCAACCATTGTTGCATTGATGGAGCATGTTCTGATTTCCAGAGGTATGAAAATTTGAATGTCAAGTCATGGAATGTTTGGAGCTAAAATGGGGGATAGTTTCTTTCCCACAGGCACGGTCACAACCACATTCCAATTGCATTTGCAGCGCGGATAAAGTGTCAGTAAGAAACAAGCCAATTATTCACTCCTCCCTACAGCTACAAAGGCCATTATCCAAAAACACACCTTGAGAGTGGGACGTTCCACCGTTTAAATCGGAGGGTGTGTCTGTGTTGCCCCTGTGGTACATTTGTAGTTTTCTACTGCAAATCAACCCTCCGGGCTATGAAATATACCCTCGTGAAGGTCTGATAGCATGCCAATTTTATACACTTTTAATAAGATAAAAAACCATCACTAAGACTTATCCCGGTAACTAAACTGAGTGTATTTTCTCCCTGTCTTCGATGACAAGACATTCTATTTTGAAAAACAATGCACATTTCTGAAGAGTAGCAGGTGATGCACAGCAGAAACGTGATAATGAGTGGAGTTAATGTGATACAAGCATCTGCCCACATTCCTCAGATTAGCATGGGAATAAAAGAAGGGGAAAATATTGAACTATTGTGGATATATCCGTGTGGATTATAGCAGGATTAGGACAGATGATTACAAGGCATCTATTAATGAACACATTGTATAGGTGGCTTCACCGCCTGAATCCCAGGATGATACACAGTATATGTTATCTGACTGGTAACTAGAGAGCTCTCTTTGGAAATGAAGATGTATTTATACACAACACACAGGCCTTTACACATCAACATACAAAGTGACCTTTATCTTACTTACTGCAGTTTGCACAACACAGATGCATTGAGACATTTCCTTTCTTCTCTCTTCATATTAAGTCAATCTATTTAGGAATTAATTGACAATCACGTACTACCTATTCATCACCAAGAAGCAGAAAAACAGCAATACTGTGTTATAAAACAAACAACACCATCTTTACTAACGATTCATATTGACCTTGGACTGTAACCACCAGTAACACAACATCACAAGCTTTCACTCTACGATTAAATTTGGAACTGGTCTGACTGGTTCTTACAGTGCCTTCGGAAGGTATTCAGATCCCTTGGCTTTTTACACATTAGTTACGTTACAGTCGTTTTTTCCCCTCGTCAATCTACACACAATACCCCATAACGACAAAGCAAAAACAGGTTTTTAGACATTTTTGCCATATTCAAATTTTAAATATTACATTTTATATATTTTTTATATTATATATTTTTTAAATATTACATTTACATAAGTATTCAGACCCTTTACTCAGTACTTTGTTGAAGCACCTTTGGCAGTGATGACAGCATCAAGTCTCAAGGCTACAAGCTTGGCACCACTGTATTTGGGGAGATTCTCCCATTCTTCTCTGTAGATTCTCTCAATCTCTGTCAGGTTGGATGGAGAGCGTCGCTGCACAGCTAGTTTCAGGTCTCTCCAGAGATGTTCGATCGGATTGAAGTCCGAGCTCTGGCTGGGCCACTCAAGATATTCATAAACTTGTCACGAAGACCTCCTCTGCGTTGTCTTGGCTGTGTGCTTAGTGTCGTTGTCCTGTTGGAAGGTGAACCTTCGCCCCAGTCTGAGGACCTGAGCACTCTAGAGCAGGTTTTCATCAAGGATCTCTTTGTACTTTGCTTCGTTCATCTTTGCCTCGATCCTGACGAGTCTCCCAGTCCCTGCCGCTGAAAAACATTCCCACAGCATGATGCTGCCACCACCATGCTTCACCGTAGTGATGGTGCCAGGTTTCCTCCAGACATGACACTTGGCATTAAGGCCAAAGAGTTCAATCTTGTTTTCATCAGACCAGAGAATCTTGTTTCTCATGGTCTGAGTGTCTTTAGGTGCATTTTTGCAAACTCCAAGAGGGCTGTCATGTGCCTTTTACTGAGGAGTGGCTTCAGTCTGGCCACTCTACCATAAATGCCTGATTGTTGGAGTGCTGCAGAGATGGATGTCCTTCTGGAAGTTTCTCCCATCTCCACAGAGGAAGTTACCATCGGGTTCTTGGTCACCTCCCTGACCAAGGCCCTTCTCCCCTGATTGCTCATTGGGTTCAATTTCGAATCTCATAGCAAAGGGTCTGAATACTTAAGTAAATAAGGTCTTTCTGTTTTTTATGATGGCGTGTCTATTGGCTTTGGTTCAACTATGGATCCGTCCTCCACAGGAACCACACCAACAAATCTTTCCACAGAATTACCCCAAACCTGACATCACAGTGCCTTCCTGTGCCATTTGTCTACAGAAATAAAAAACAGTGGCATGGACAGTGGCAAGCTAATTGGTAATTGGATACATCCCTGACAGCACAAACTCATGCTAAACAAGCACAGAGACCATGTGTCAGTAGATCTGACAACATCTAAGAGAGGAGGGGAACTGGTTAGAGAGGAGCCGTCAAGCTCAATTTACCACGGCGCTTGGGATCAAAGCGTCACATCAAGATGGATGGTGCCATGGTTTGTCTTGATCAGCCCTCTGACACTCTGTAATCATGATATGTGGCTTAAAGTAGCGCAGAGCGGAGGTTCGTAAAGGCCGCTCCTGATTATTCTACTCAAGTGCACCTACCCCATTTGCCATTTGCAGAGGGAAAACGTGATCGCGGGTAAGAGTTTCAGAGGTGTGTGTCTGTTATTGTGTTATCTTGTGTGTGTGTGTGTGTGTGTGTGTGTGTGTGTGTGTGTGTGTGTGTGTGTGTGTGTGTGTGTGTGTGTGTGTGTGTGTGTGTGTGTGTGTGTGTGTGTGTGTGCGTGCATGCGTGCCTGCATGTGTGTGTGTATATGTGTGTAGGTTAGACAGACCAATAGTTTAACGGTGTGGTCTTTAAGGCCCGTGTGTGCTCTCTACGTGCTCTGAGCCTATCCCTGGATTTCAATTTCAAATGCTTGTCACCTTTTTGCAGTAGAAAGCCAGCCTGATTCAAGGTCCAATCCACTCTGTGTCTCTCCATACCTCTCCATTTCTCTCATATACAATATCTGAAGTATGTATTTTTTATCTTACTTTACCCTTTCTACATCTCTTGTTCTCTCAGACTTTTACTCTCTATCTGTCTTAGTCTTGACACCTGCTAAACATATATGTTAAACTGCATTACACTGAGTTCTGTTTTGTGACACGTCTTTCAGAGTGCTGTTGATCCTGTGAGCTACTCCTCCCGTTTATGATAGGTTTTGCCTGCCTCACTAACGACGCCTTTTGCCTATTCCCTGCCTGTACAGTAGATCGGATTTCCTGTTATCTACCTATTGCCCGATCTCCCGGACTATGTTACTAGCCTTTTCCCAGCCTGTACTGTTGCCCTTTTGGACCCCCTGTGTATGACCTTCTGCCTGCCCCTGGACACAGCTACCTACCTACCTGCCTCCTGTGGTCCTTTGCAATAAACATCTGCTGCGCCCTGCGCTTGAAACCAGCTCTCTGTCTCCCCTCATGTTCATTACAGTTAGGTAATACAATATAAAAGGAAAAATCCGAGTCTCAGCGTAAATAACATTACCATGGAATTGCCCCCGGTTAAAAGAGCGAGCAAGGAAATCATTCATGAGGTGAGTGAGTAGAGAAGTGTTCTATTTAAAAATGTCACCCCTCATTATGGTTCAAACACACTCCAGATGAATTTAGTTCACACACATGCACACACACATCAATAGCATTGCCTGGGCCATTGAGGTGGTGCGATGGGTTTGATCACACCATCTGGATCAACACTGCTCCACAGTGAACCAGCTTGGAAACACACCCCTGTCTTCACACCCCTCTGCTGCCACGCCATGGCAAGACCTGCTGCTTTGGGATGAATGATCATCCTCTAACAGCACTCTATGTAGCTCTACCACTGAGCTTAAGTAACCTCCTTTCTTAGGACTATCTTTCTGTCTGTCTACTTGGGTAAAGAGAATAAGAAGCTAAACTGTCTCGTTTACTGTGCTTTGATTCTTCGTTGATGACACATGTTGTAACACACACACACACACATACACACAGCCTGGGATGCTTTCGTGTCTCCCGCCCACACACACTTCAGACTGGAGCAGCATCAAGACGAGTCACCATCTGGAGTGTCTACACTGGCAGAGCAAACAGAGTCATCTACCTATCAGGACTAATGTACCAACACACAGAGATAAGTGTAAGTGCTTAATCGCATATTCTGGGAAATTAAATTAACATAAATGTGAGATTTCAAACTGAGTACTTCCATGTAGTCTGGCCCAGGAGTGTGAAGGTGAACGAAAAGGCACTGGAGCAACGAACCGCCATTGTTGTCTTCGACTGGCCGGTTCCCCTCTCTCCACTGGGATTCTCTGCCTCAAACCCTATTACAGGGGCTGAGTCACTGACTTACTGATGCTCTTCCATGCCGTCCCTAGGAGGGGTGCGTCACTTGAGTGGGTTGAGTCACTGACGTGATCTTCCTGTCTGGGTTGGCGCCCCCCCTTGGGTTGTGCCGTGGCTGAGATCTTTGTGGGCTATACTGGGCCTTGTCTCAGGATGGTAAGTTGGTGGTTGAAGATATCCCTCTAGTGGTGTGGGGGCTGTGCTTTGGCAAAGTGGGTGGGGTTATATCCTGCCTGTTTGGCCCTGTCCAGGGGTATCGTCGGATGGGGCCAGTGTCTCTCGACCCCTCCTGTCTTAGCCTCCAGTATTTATGCCTCAGTAGTTTGTGTCGGGGGCGGGTGACGCACCCCTCCTAGGGACAGCATGGAAGAGCATCAGTCTGTTATATCTGGAGTATTTCTCCTGTCTTATTCGGTGTCCTGTGTGAATTTAAGTATGCTCTCTCTAATTCTCTCTCTCTTTCTTTCTTTCTTTCTTTCTTTTTTTCTCTCTCTCTCTCTCTCTCTCTCTCTCTCTCGGAGGACCTGAACCCTAGGACCATGCCTCAGGACTACCTGGCCTGATGACTCCTTGCTGTCCCCAGTCCATCTGGCCGTGCTGCTGCTCCAGTTTCAACTGTTCTGCCTGCGGCTATGGAACCCTGACCTGTTCACAGGACGTGCTACCTGTCCCAGACCTGCTGTTTTCAACTCTCTAGAGACAGCAGGAGCGGTAGAGATACTCTGAAAGATCGGCTATGAAAAGCCAACTGACTTACTCCTGAGGTGCTGACCTGTTTCACCCTCAACAACCACTGTGATTATTATTATTTGACCCTGCTGGTCATCTATGAACATTTGAACATCTTGGCCATGTTCTGTTATAATCTCCACCCGGCACAGCCAGAAGAGGACTGGCCACCCCTCATAACCTGGTTCCTCTCTAGGTTTCTTCCTAGGTTCTGGCCTTTCTAGGGAGTTTTTCTTAGCCACCGAGCTTCTACACCTGCATTGCTTGCTGTTTGGCGTTTTAGGCTGGGTTTCTGTACAGCACTTTGAGATATCAACTGATGTAAGAAGGGCTTTATAAATACATTTGATTTGATTTTCATTGTTGCCAGAATAGGTCATTTAGTTGATTTGATTGGTGACCAAGTCCAAGTCTCTTGTGGCAGCTCCTTTTCATCTAATTAGTTGAGTTTCAGTGTGGCCCAATAAGGCATCCTGTGGGACAACCAAAAATCGCCCTGGTTGATGTTGAATTTCAGTGTAGCCCAATAAGGCAAACTATGGGACAACCAAAAATCTCCCTGAAAGATGTTGAATTTCAGTGTGGCCAATAAGGCATCCTGTAGGACAAGCAAAAACATCCCTGGGAGATACATCATTCTCAGAACACACTGGCCTTGTTAATTCCGAGGTACCTTACTGCAGGTGGACTCACTGGGCTGTGTCAGCACACACACATGCGCGCAAACAGGCACACACACACACAGCTGTCCCCGAACACTCTTGGAAGAGGGCAATGATTTGGCTGATCTGGCCTATGTACTAGTGGTTCAAAATCCTACATGACAGGTTTGTTTATTACAAGACTACAGTAGAAGAAAAGAAGGAAAGAAAGAGAAACGAGACAGATCTGCTCACAAACCACCCTCATCAACCTCTTCACTGATACTGCAGATCAGAGGAGGCTGGTGAGAGGAGCTGTAGGACGGGCTCATTGTAATGGCAAGAATGGAATAATGGAACGGAGTCAAACATGTGATTTCCATATATGTGATGTGTTTGATACCGTTCCATTAATTCCATTCCATCCATTCCAATGAGCCTGTCCTCCTATAGCTCCTCCCACCAGCCCCCTCTGCTGCAGATCATGGTCAATTGCCTCAGTTTTCATACGGTGGTGAAGGGGCAAGGGAAGAAGAAACATGTTTTGTAGATGTAAAACAAGTTATCTGGCAGTGGCTGAATATGTATGTGTGTGTGAGTGAGTGAGTGAGTGAGTGAGTGAGTGAGTGAGTGTGTCATGAACATTGTTGTAAGAATCGGACCAAAATGCAGCGTGGGTCGGGTTCATCATCTTTATTTAACGTGAACCGACGAAAAACAATAAAGAAGAAAGAAACAAACGTGAAGCTATGCAGTGCTCAAGGCAACTATACACAAACAAGATCCCACAACAAACAGGTGGGAAAAATCTGCCTAAATATGATCCCCAATCAGAGACAACGATAGACAGCTGCCTCTGATTGGGAACCATACCAAGCCAACCTAGAAATAAAGAAACTAGAATGCGCACCCTGGTCACACCCTGACCTAACCAAAATAGAGATTAAAGGATCTCTAAGGTCAGGGTGTGACAGAGTGTGTGGTCATCCTCACAATTCAAGCCAGTCCTCCACGAAAGCACTTCAGTTTATCCTTCTCTTCGCAACCTAAAGCATCAACCAAACTATCTTTGAATTGTCCAACAAGTGGCCACTCTCTGAGAGGACTATCCCTATGAAATTCTCAGATGAAGACTATTCCTACAAGCCCAAAACGTTGATGGAGAAATGGGCTTAGGTAACAAAATGTGGTGACAACCAGAATAAAATTAATAAATGAATTAATACGGATTCCATGGCAGTTGGTTTATGAACTGATACACAAAATAACGGCCGATTAAAAAGGTAACATTTTTCTATTAAATTATTATACAAAATTCTTGCAACCAATATTTGTATTTGTATTCATTCATTAGCTGCTGCAAAGGCATTTGTATTTGTATTTCATGTATGGGACATACACAAAATAGTCCAAAACGGTGAAGTGAAACGAAAAAAATTAATTGTTCAAAATGTTTGTTTGTTTTTTTTCTGATTTTTTAAGATCTGGTGCAACCAATTACCTTCTGAAGACACATAATTAGTTAAAGAAATCTAAGTGTCTGTCACATGATCTCAGTATATATACACCTGTTCTGAAAGGCCCCAGAGTCTGCTTCACCACTAAGCAAGGGGCACATCCAAGCAAGCGGCACCATGAAGACCAAGGAGCTCTCCAAACAGGTCAGGGACAAAGTTGTGGAGAAGTACAGATCAGGGTTGGGTTATAAAAAAAATATCTGAAACTTTGAACATCCCACAGAGTACCATTAAATCCATTACTAAAATTTGGAAAGAATATGACACCACAACAAACCTGCCAAGAGAGGGCCGCCCACCAAAACTCACAAACTAGGCAAGGAGGGCATTAATCAAAGAGGCAACAAAGAGACCAAAGATAATCCTGAAGGAGCTGCAAAGCTCCACAGCGGAGATTGGAGTATCTGTCCATAGGACCACTTTAAGCCGTACACTCCACAGAGCTAGGCTTTAGAAGAACGGCCATAAAAAAGCCATTGCTTAAAGAAAAAAATAAGCAAACACGTTTGGTATTTGCGAAAAAGGCATGTGGGAGACTCGCCAAACATATGGAAGAAGGTACTCTGGTCAGAAACTAAAATGTAGCTTTATGGCCATCAACGAAAACGCTATGTCTGGCGCAAACCCAACACCTATCATCACCCCGAGAAAACCATCATGCTGTGAGGATGTTTTTCATCGGCAGGGACTGGAAAACTGGTCAGAAGTGAAGGAATGATGGATGGAGCTAAATACAGGGACATTCTTGAGGGAAACCTGTTTCAGTCTTCCAGAGATTTGAGACTGGGACGGAGGTTCACCTTCCAGCAGGACAATGACCCTAAGCATACTGCTAAAGCAACACTTGAGTGGTTTAAGGGGAAACATTTAAATGTCTTGGAATGGCCTAGTCAAAGCCCAGACCTCAATCCAATTGAGAATCTGTGGTATGACTTAAAGATTGCTGTATACCAGCGGAACCCATCCAACTTAAAGGAGCTGGAGCAGTTTTGCCTTGAAGAATGGGCAAAGATCCCAGTGGCTAGATGTGCCAAGCTTGTAGAAGCATACCCCAAGAGACTTGCTGCAAAAGGTGGCTCTACAAAGTATTGACTTTTGGGGGTTGAAAAGTTATACTCAAATTTTCAGTTTTTTTGATGTCATGGCTTTAGTGGTTTCATGGTTTCCAGAAAATGATGTCATGGCTTTAGAAGCTTCTGATAGGCTAATTGGCATCATTTGAGTCAATTGGAGGAGTACCTGTGAATGTATTTCAAGGACTACCTTCAAATTCAGTGCCTTTTTGCTTGACATCATAGGAAAATCAAACGATATCAGCAAAGACCTCAGGAAAACAAATAGCCTAGTCTGGTTCATCCTTGGGAGCAATTGCCAAACACCTGAAGGTACCCCGTTCATCTGTACAAACAATAGTACACAAGTATAAACACCATGGGACCACGCAGCCATCATAGCGCTCAGGAAGGAGACACGTTCTGTCTCCTAGAGATGAACGTACTTTGGTGTGAAAAGTGCAAATCAATCCCAGAACAACAGCAAAGGACCTTGTGAAGATGCTGGAGGAAACAGGTACAAAATTATCTATATCCACAGTGAAACAAGTCCTCTATCGACGTAACCTGAAAGGCCGCTCAGCAAGGAAGAAGCTACTGCTCCAAAAACCTCCATAAAAAAAGCCAGACTACGGTTTGCAACTGCACATGGGGACAAAGATCATACTTTTTGGAGAAATGTCCTCTGGTCTGATGAAACGAAAATAGAACCGTTTGACCATCGTTATGTTAGGAGAAAAAGGGGAGCGCTTGCAAGCCGAAGAACACCATCCCAACCGCGAAGCAGCATCATGTTGTGGGGGTGCTTTGCTGCAGGAGGTACTTGTGCACTTCACAAAATAGATGGAATCATGAGGTTGGAAAATTTGTGGGTATATTGAAGCAACATCTCAAGACATCAGTCAGGAAGCTAAAGCTTGGTCACAAATGGGTCTTCCAAATGGACTATGACCCAAGCATACCTCCAAAGTTGTGGCAAAATGGCTTAAGGACAACAAAGTCAAGGTAATGGAGTGGCCATCACAAAGCCCTGACCTCAATCCTATAGAACATTTGTGGGCAGAACTGAAAAAGTGTGTGCGAGCAAGGAGGCCTACAAACCTGACTCAGTTACACCAGCTCTGTCAGGAGGAATGGGCCAAAATTGTGGAATGTTTGACCCAAGTTAAACAATGTGAAGGCAATCCTACCAAATACTAATTGAGTTTATGTACACTTCTGACCCACTGGGAATGTGACGAAAGAAATAAAAGCTGAAATGAATCATTCTCTCTACTATTATTCTGAAATGTCATATTCTTAAAATCAAGTGGTTGTGACCTAAGACAGGGAATTTTTACTATGCATAAATGTCAGGAATAGTGAAAAACTGAGTTGATGTCACGCCCTGGCCTTAGTATTTTGTGTTTTCTTTATTATTTTGGTCAGGCCAGGGTGTGACATGGGTATTTATGTGGTGTGTTTTGTCCAGGTTTTTTTTGTAGGTTATGGGATTGTGGTTAGTGAAGTAGTCTAGGTAAGTCTATGGTTGCCTAGAGTGGTTCTCAATCAGAGGTAGGTGTTTATCATTGTCTCTGATTGGGAACCATATTTAGGCAGCCATATTCTTTAGGTATTTCGTGGGTGATTGTTCCTGTCTCTGTGTTTGTTTGCACCAGATAGGGCTGTTTCGGTTTTTCACATTTATTGTTTTTTGTATATTGTTCATTTTCATCTTTATTAAAGATGTTTATAAATAACTACGCTGCCTTTTGGTCCTCCTCTCTTTTGACAGAAGAAAACCGTAACAGTTGAAATATATTTGGCTTTTATGTAAACTTCCGACTTCAACTGTAGATGGGAGGGGTTAAGGGTGGCTGAAGGCTGGGACGAAAAACAAACAAAAGATAACCTATGTAAAATATACTGTCCGAGAAATGTATGTAATATGAAGTATGTATAAGACGGAAGTGGAAGCTTAAGTATTGTTGTCCATTAGTTGATACCAACTAAGGGAGTGGTGGTAGGGTTAGGGGAATATAATAAAGAAGGATAATACATTGAAAAATATATATATATTTAAAATAAAAATAAATATATATATATATTTAAACCCCCAAAATATATATGGGGGATTGGAAATGATGCAGACAATTACATTGATGGAAGCCACGATTTATATGCAATATTAAAGCCGATTCTACCACTTCATAAAAAATGTAAATGTAAAATAAAATGTAAAATAAAAAATATGATTCTCAGGAAACAGCTCTAGTAGTAATCTATTGATTAGTAATCAATGTATTCCGGCGGGGGATCTTCCTGGGGAATACATCTACATGTATAAATTGTGGTGGCCACAATTTAGCAGTGGCAGTGTGCCACTACTGAATGCATATAGGAGAAACACTGGACATTTACCATCAAACCCGATGCAACCCAATAGCATTAGAATTGCAAAACACTAGGGGAGAGTTAAATTGGGTTAAATCGAGGGTTAAATTGAGCCACCCTTGTTTCTAGAAAACCATTCACAACATGTATTATCTGACTAAATATTTAGGAAGAGTTCATAATTTCATGGAGCCTGTGAAGAAAAAAAAACACATGGAAAAGGTGGTACGCAAGTTAGGTTGAAAAAACGGATTTCCACCAAGTCAAATTAAATTGTTGTGTTAGAGGTTTCATGATGCTTGTATCTAAACCAAAGTTGATTATTTTAAGATTGTTCTATACATCAGTTGGGGTCTCTAAGCTTCCATGAGGTTTAAGCTTCCATATGAACCTAGCATGAAAGTGCATCCTTGTGGCTGTGTAGGCTAATATAGTCAAAACGTTTGCCTTGGGTAAAGTTGAGACAATTGCAAGTTGAGCAAATTGAAGTGTTTTCTCTCCAGGGGTAATGCAATGCACCCTCTACACTGTTTGAGAGGCCTGTTTGAGAGGCTTCCCTCTGGCCGGCGTTTCAGTATGCCCATGGCCAAGAAGAACGTGTTCAAACATTTATTTGTTCCATGTGCTGTTGGACTACTAAATGCAAAGTAAATTGTATCAGTATATGTTCTTATCTATCCAGTGCAGTTGGGACAGCTGCAGGTTATGAGTGAATGTATTAATGTTCTCTATGCTGTTAGGGTATGCAACATGATGGTTTAAATGTGTATGATGTGAGAATGTATTTGTATGTGGTCCTTTTAATGGAAGGTGATGCCAAATAAACATTTCCATCATGGATGGGCAATAAAGTTGTATTCTATTCTATTATTGCTGAGGTATGAGGTAAGAACAGGGCCTGGCCTATGTTAAAAGTGTTTTTAAAAGTACAGTGTTTGTTAGGTGTTAAGCCAGTGTTAAAATATGCTTTACAAAAAGGAATTGTGATTGTGTTGAATACAGAAATGTGCAAGTGGCTTAACTTACCCTGTCCCACGGTTCAATTTACCCCATACTTTTTTTGGACAAGCTATGTTTTCAAAACTGTAATGTTTGAATTAATTCTGATTATACTGAACTTATACTGTATACTGTTTTTTGGGGGTGGGATTGGCATAGGGTGTGGGGGGTCCATGGGTTGCTTTGGACATTTTTGGGGGATTCCACATGTCTTATTCATTAATAAGAAGAAGTTTGGTCCAAATCGGATGTTGAGTAATATATTTCTTGAAATTAAAATGGCCAATTTAACCTTTATTTTTAACCTTTATTTAACTAGGCAAGTCAGTTAAGAACAAATTCTTATTTTCAATGACGGCCTAGGAACAGTGGGTTAACTGCCCTGTTCAGGGGCAGAAAGACAGACCTTGTCAGCTCGGGCATTCCATCTTGCAACCTTTCGTTTACTAGTCCAACGCTCTAACCACTAGGCTACCTGCTACCTGCAATTAGGGTGCAATCAATTAGCTTAATTTCTCCGAGATAAAACTTCATTTCAACAATAGAATGTTTCAGGAATGCCAATCTTACCTGTTTCTAACTACAGAAAGAATTTCAGAACAATCTGAGAGGGTGGGTGTCATGGCTTGCTGAAATGACATGGAAACGACTCATGTCTGCCATTTCCTCTGGAGGATTGATATGAGTGTTAGCTCGGCAGCAGGGCGAGAACAAGGGAGGAAAAGAGAGCGAGAGTAAATGAGTGAAGGAGCAATAGAGTTGGAACTATGGCCTCTGATTCAGAGAGCTCATTCATTTTCAGAGGTGAATTAGACTGGCAGCGTTTGATCAGGTCTAGCACTCACAGAGTAGAGTGATGGACAGCTGATTAGGAAGCCTTCGGCTCTTCCTATGGTAATCACAGGTGTCTTTGAGAGCCATGAGAATGTGTGTGTGTGTGTGTGTGTGTGTGTGTGTGTGTGTGTGTGTGTGTGTGTGTGTGTGTGTGTGTGTGTGTGTGTGTGTGTGTTTTTGTGTGTGTGTGTTTGTGTGTCTGTGTGTATTGATGAGAAGAGCAGAGGTGGGAAAGGTAATATAAAATCAAAGCAGAATCAATCTTCTCCTCTATCAAAGCAATAATTACCTCAGAAGCATTAACATCAGTCAAATCGAAAATGTATCGTAAGACAGTACAGATGTTATGTCAGTCCGGGAGCAGAATTTTTACAGACGTCTTCAAGTAAGGTGTTACAGTTATACTGTATGTGAGGCACTTTTGTAACTTTCAACTTCATGGTGTTCTCGTCATTGTCTGCATCCCTGGCGTTGTTGGAGGGTTGCTGGATCGAATCCCAGAGCTGACAAGGTAAAAATCTGTCGTTCTGCCCCTGAGCAAGGCACTGTTCCCCGTGCACCAGAGACAAGGATGTTGATTAAGGCAGCTCTCCGCACCTCTCTGATTCAGAGGGGGTGTGTTAAATACGGAAGACACATTTCAGTTGCTTTCAGTTGTACAACTGACTAGGTATCCCCTCTCCCTCCCTCTCGCTCTCTCCTCTCTCTCTACTGCAAATGATTTAGCCCCATCCGCATTAATCCCATTATAAGTACATATCCTCCCCTGAACCAATAGGGAACTGTTTATTTGTCTTTAACACAATATGCTAATACTATGTGGGAGTAGTAATTCAAATAACATGCCCCAAACGCATTCCCCAAGAATGCGCTACAGTCACTGCCCACTCCACTGCCGTTGAGAGCTGAGAACATGGCTAATGGCTAATGCATTCCCCTATGGTTCCACACCAGCTATTGTTCTACTGTACAGTAGAGAGCGTTTTGTAATGATTGTATTTTGTGGTGTTGTAAGGCGGAGGTTGTGTGTCGGTCATCCAGTTGTTTCCTGGGTTTGAGTTAGCGTGGAGGGGCTAGAGCTGAATACAGCAGGAAGGGATGAAACACACACACACTCGCAAACACACACTTGCAAACATAAAACTTGCAAACACAAAATTTGCAAACACACACACGTGCACACACACAGGACAGAAGCTAGCGGCATACACATTCAAATGCTCTCTCAGAGGCTTTGTAGAAAGGTAGATTACTCTTCTGATGTGGCTGTATGCTTTGCTGCAGTATGTCTGGAGGTGTGAGTGAGTGAGTGAGTGAGTGAGTGAGTGAGTGAGTGAGTGAGTGAGTGAGTGAGTGAGTGAGTGAGTGAGTGAGTGAGTGAGTGAGTGTTTGTGCCTTATGATGGTAAAACAGATTTGATTAATGGGCTGGTAGAGTTTTCGCAGTTTGTGTTTGATGCTCATTAAGTCACTTTTCAAAGAAGTAGAAACTACTCACACGCACGGACACGCACACACACACCGACGCTCCCAGCGCCCCAAACACACGCACACACACACACATACTTGGCCCCTAAACCCAAACCAAGCAAAGCTGTTTGTAGCTGTGGAAAATAATGATGATTGTAATAACTATGACAGAATGAGGATCAAAAGGTTTCCCGCAGCAATCACCAAACACTCACTTATCCTAGCAGACTGCTTTGTAATATATGGGTTGTGCAACGGCAAAGGAACACTTAAAACAACTCCAACAGAATGAGGAATCAGCATAAACACTCACTCTGGCTCCAAATTGACTGAAACAAAATATTATGCGTGGGAAACACAAGAGTTCTCTGGTAATGCATTTATGTACAGTATTCATATGTTTGTGTACGAATGTATTGGAGGTGTTTTATACCACTCAATTCACTCACTTATTATTCCCCACAGTAACTCCTTTAGTGTATATGTTGTGGATTATGTCACGTAAATGCCAAGTTCATGGTCAATGTGGCAAAGTGCTGATCCAAGATGGCCGCCACGTCACCTGACAGCTCACCTTAGGGGATCAGGTTGTCATCAGCTGAACACATTAAGATGGCTGACACACACACACACCACACCAGAAAGAAAGAGGAGAAGCAAGAGGGTTAAATGCTGCCAAAATCTGTCCATGAAAATAAGACCACGAAGTAAGGAATTTTTGTATGGAGGGCAATGAGTGTCGAATTTAATCAACACGATATAAGTGGACGTACGTGGTTGCATGGAGGTGAGATCAGGAGGGACCAAAGACAGTACAGTGCTTCCATCTTTGAGGACATTTATTTCCATTAGTGGCATGGACGATTAATTAGGGCCGATTTCAAGCTTTCATAACAATCGGTAATCTGCCTTTTTGGGCGCCGATTATGGCCGATTTCATTGCAATCCACGAGAAGACTGCGTGGCAGGCTGACCTGACCACCTGTTACGCGAGTGCAGCGTCAAAAGGACCTTGTGGCTGCAAGGAGCCAAGGTAAGTTGCTAGCTAAATATTATAAAAAACTATCAATCTTCATATAATCACAAGTTAACTACACATGGTTGATGATATTACTAGGTTAACTAGCTTGTCCTGCGTTGCATATAATCAATGTGCTGCCTGTTAATTTATCATCGAATCACTGCCTACTTCAACTTCGCCAAACGGGTGATGATTTAACAAAAGCGCATTGCTGAAAAAAGCATAATCATTGCACAAATGTACCTAACCATAAACATCAATGCCTTTCTTAAAATCAATACACAGAAGTTTTTTTTTTTTTAAACCTGCATATTTAGTTAAAAGAAATTCACGTTAGCAGGAAATATTAACTAGGGAAATTGTGTCACTTCTCTTGAGTCAGGGTATATGCAGCAGTTTGGGCCGCCTGGCTTGTTGCGAACTGTGAACTAATTTGCCAGATTTCTGACATAAAATTGAAGGTTGTGCAATGTAAGAGCAATATTTAGACTTAGGGTTGCCACCCGTTCGATAAAATACGGAACGGTTCCGTATTTCACTGAAAGAATAAACGTTTTGTTTTCGAAATTATAGTTTCCGGATTTGACCATATTAATTACCAAAGTCTCGTATTTCTGTGTGTTATTATGTTATAATTAAGTCTATGATTTAATATTTGATAGAGCAGTCTGGCTGAGCTGTGGTAGGAAGCAGCAGGCTTGTAATCACTCATTCAAACAGCACTTTACTCGTTTACTGCGTTTGCCAGCAGTTCTTAGCAATGCTTGAGGCACAGCGCTGTTTATGACTTCAAGCCTATCAACTCCCAAGATTAGGCTGGCAATACTAAAGTACCTATTAGAACATCCAATAGTCAAAGGTTATGAAATACAAATGGTATAGAGAGAAATAGTCGAAGCGTCATAATTCCTATAATAACTACAACCTAAAACTACTTAACTGGGAATATTTAACCACCAGCTTTCATATGTTCTCATGTTCTGAGCAAGGAACTTAAACGTTAGCTGTTTTACATGGCACATATTACACTTTTACTTTCCAACACTGTGTTTTTGCATTATTTAAACCAAATTGAACATGTTTCATGATTTATTTGAGACTAAATAGATTTTATTTATGTATTATATTAAGTTAAAATAAAAGTGTTTATTCAGTATTGTTGTAATTGTCATCATTACAAATATATATATATATATATATATATATATATATAAAAATTGTCCGATTAAATGGGTATCGTCTTTTTTGGTCCTCCAATAATCGGTATCGGCATTAAAAAAAAATCATAATCGGTTGACCTCTATTTCCACTGAGCGGTCACTCAACTATCGTGTCAATACCATACCAAATGTTGTACGGCAGCCATCATCCCAGGACACTCCACTGATTGAAGCTCTTCCTGATTATCTGATGTATTTTGTTACTATATGTACTTTGATTTGGTCTATAGTTTCTTACTTATCATATGATGTGTTTGAACCTTACTTTTGTTGCTTTGCTGCACTATTGTTTGCGTACTGCTACTTAGCATTTAGCCTACTGTTCATTTCAGTTCTAATGTCGCGTTCACATCATGTCATAAGTATCCTAGTCGTAATTACGAAGGGGTGTTTATTTGCATTTTTCCTAGTAAGAAGGTCGCCATTCAAGTATTGCTTACCTTTTGTTGTAGAAGTGACATTGTTGAAGCATTTAGCCTTTAGCATTTTAGCCACTTACATTTACAGCATTTTGGGGTAGTATTACACTAAGTATACAAAACATTAAGGACATCTGCTCTTTCCATGACATAGGCTGACCAGATGAATCCAGGTGAAAGCTATGATCCCTTATTGATGTCACTTGTTAAATCCACTTCAATCCGTGTAGATGAAGGGGAGGAGACAGGATAAAGAAGGATTTTTAAGCCGTGAGAAAATTGAGACATGGATTGTGTATGTGTGCCATTCAGAGGGTGAATGGGCAAGACAAAAGATGTAAGTGCCTTTGGACGGGATATGGTAGTAGGTGTCAGGCGCACTGGTTTGTATAAAGAACTGCAACGATGCTGGGTTGTTAACGCTCAACAGTTTCCAGTGTGTATCAAGAATGGTCCACCACCCAAAGGACATCTAGTCAACTTGACACAACTTTCAACATCTTAAAGGGTCCATGCCTGACGAATTGAGGCTGTTCTGAGGGCAATAGGGGGGAAGGTGTTCCTAATGTTTGGTATACCCAGTGTATATGAGAAACTGTGTAAAGCCAGAATCATTTATGTTGATTATGATAACTGCCACGTATTTAATTTTGTTCTCAGAACCATACATACAACTATTGTCCTCTGATGATTGAACTGCCATAATTAAACTGATCAAAGTGATCGAAGAGAATTCATGAATCTGAGTCTCTCTGACAGGAGCCCATTGGCATTCACAAAACCAGCTATAGTCTTTTCAAACCCAGGCCATATCTGAAAGCGTAAATATAATAAAGCCTACTGTCATGACGTTGGCCTGGGGGTAAGTTTATGACAGTCATAAATACCTCTTCCCCCCTTTTACCTCTCTCCACCCTACTTATGTTACATTTGTAAACCTCTTGGTTAACATAGAGATTCTGGGAACATCAGAAGGTGGGGGGGAAATGAACTATATTCTGGTAATCAGACCAATTGAACATATGCGGTGGTACTTCATGAATATGATGTCAGTTAAGGTTGTCATCTGAGACATTCTCATCAATAATAAGATGACAAACTCTACAGTGGAAAGTCTACACATCAGAGTTGTCGGATTCACATGGAATTGTTGTTCAATTTAAATGTTTGAATATGAAATTATTCGTGATGGGATGAAATGTGATTTTAGCTTCTAAAATGTGAGAATTGGGTTTTCATAAGGTTAGGGCTCTGCTCAATCAGTTGCCCGCCCCCGTGAAGAGTCATGGGTTATAAAACTTTTCAGACACACCCATCTCGCTCCACTATATAAAGCCTTGACGAAAATGTAACCTCCTGTTCCGAGGATGTGAGGACGACGGTCCGATGTCAGAAGGGTTCAGATAAAAACTACAGAACGAAGCAAACATCAGCGTGAGCTTTGGTTGCGAATGGTATGAACTTTGAACTCTTATTCACTACAGAAGTGATACCTCCTAGTCATTGAGTTAGCAACAGCAGCTGCAAACGAGGGTTAGGAAGGAACAGACAGAGTATCCCATCTACCACACAACGACGTTACTACAACGTATTCAATTGACCACCAGAGACATTCTTCAAAGGACAAAGGACTCGGTTTGGCAACACGGCCTTCCATCTACCACCAACCTACTGAAGCGCAGCTCAGAGTAAATATTTATTGCATTTTCCTTTTCCAAATGGGCGGCAATTTAGAATGCATAAGATACTGTATTTACGATAGCACAGCTTCTTCCTTTGGTCCTCAGTCTTCCCGCTCTTTCACTCAAACCCAGCCCTTTTCTTTTGTGTAACCAGCTGTCATATCTATTCTGCCCGCTAGGGACGTTTTCCTTTATGACGTAATTTGTAATCAAGTTATGATTAATTATGTGGATGTGTAATTCTGTGTGATTAGTTAGGTATTTAGTAAATAAATAATTAAACCCAATTTTGTATTGCTGATTCAACTTGTTAGCCAGGGTTTGTGAAGAATTTACAACTTTCAGATGAGACTGAATTAAGGTGACGATTAATATTGACTGCTATTGATGTAAAATATTACTAGGTCTTGAAGAGTTTATTCGGAAGATAACATCTCTATAAATATTATTTCGTGGTGCCCCGACTCTCTAGTTGATAACATTTACATGATCAGCTCAATCAGGTAATTGTTACGGTTTTCTTCTATCTCCTCCTCTGAAGAGGAGGTGTAGCAAGGATCGGACCAAAATGCGGCATAGTTGGTGTTCATGTTCTTTAATAAAGGAAAAACTCAAACATGAACATAATACAAAACAAACAACGTGAAAAAACCGAAACAGCCTATACTGGTGCAAACTAACACAGAGACAGGAACAATCACCCACCAAACACTCAAAGAATATGGCTGCCTAAATATGGTTCCCAATCAGAGACAACGATAAACACCTGCCTCTGATTGAGAACCACTCCAGACAGCCATAGACTATACTAGATAACCCCACTAAGCCACAATCCCAATACCTACAAAAACCCCAAGACAAAACACACTACATAATAAACCCATGTCACACCCTGGCCTGACCAAAATAATAAAGAAAACACAAAATACTAAGACCAGGGCGTGACAGTAATATTAATTACTGAGAAATTATTTTATAGAATAGCATATCATATCACTTTATCCGGCATAGCCAAAGACACGACACTACCCTCCAGCAAAGTGGACATTTCAGATAATCATAAGATATTTCAGATCTTTCAAATACTTGGAGCGTTGGTTTAAGCCTGCATGGAATGCCAGATGGGTGAAGTTCACACTTCTAGAACTAATCCATTGGTTCCAATGCACCAGCCAATCAAACACAGCTAAAACTTTTGAAAGATTTCAAATTTTATTTGAACCCAGGTCTGCTAACTAACCACCCACTCCAGATATTACCAGTTGTCCTAACCTAAGGCCTCAGGTTACATCAGTGTGACCAACTGCTGTCACTACCTCTAACAGTGACTGACAGAAAATAAACATTTGTGAATACATCTTCAGGTCAGTGGAGTGAGAGAGAGGGTGATGGTTGAAAGAAAGGGTGACAGTTGAGAGAGAGAGAGAGAGGGTGACAGTGGAGCGAGAGAGATGGTGATGGTGGAGCGATTAGAGAAGGTCACACGTGTAAGTAATATGTCAAGTTATAAACTCAGCAAAAAAAGAAAAGTCCCCTTTTCAGGACCCTGTCTTTCAAAGATAATTCGTAAAAATCCAAATAACTTCACAGATCTTCATTGTTTCCCATTCTTGTTCAATGAACCATAAACAATTAATGAACATACAACTGTGGAACGGTCGTTAAGACACTATAGTCAGGGGCGGTGTGTCACAGCATCATCGGACTAAGCTTGTTGTCATTGCAGGTAATCTCAACGCTGTGCGTTACAGGGAAGACATCCTCCTCCTTCATATGGTACCCTTCCTGCAGGCTCATCCTGACATGACCCTCCAGCATGACAATGCCACCAGCCATACTGCTCATTCTGTGCGCAATTTCCTGCAAGACAGGAATGTCAGTGTTCTGCCATGGCCAGCGAAGAGCCCGGATCTCAATCCCATTGAGCATGTCTGGGACCTGTTGGATCAGAGGGTGAGGGCTAGGGCCATTCCCCCCAGAAATGTCTGGGAACTTGCAGGTGCCTTGGTGGAAGAGTGGGGTAACATCTCACAGCAAGAACTGGCAAATCTGGTGCATTCCATGAGGAGGAGATCCACTGCAGTACTTAATGCAGTTGGTGGCCACACCAGATACTGACTGTTACTTGTGATTTTGACCCCCACCCCCACCCCTACCCCTTTGTTCAGGGACACATTATTTCAGTTCTGTTAGTCACGTCTTTAGAACTTGTTCAGTTTATGTCCCAGTTATTGAATCTTGTTATGTTCATACAAATATTTACACATGTTAAGTTTGCTGAAAATAAACGCAGTTGACAGTGAGAGGACGTTTCTTTTGTATGCTGAGTTTATGTCAAGTTATATGTCACTGCAGGTATCATAAAACTAATGTCAGCCAAGACAATTTTTATCTTTACCTTTATTTAACTAGGCAAGTCAGTTGAGAACAAATTCTTATTTTCAATGACGGCCTAGGAACTGTGGGTTAACTGCCTTGTTCAGGGGCAAAATGACAGATTTTGACCTTGTCAGCTCGGGGATTCGATCTTGCAACTTTTCGGTTACTAGTCCCAACGCTGTAACCTCTAGGCTACCTGCAGCCCTATTTATAACTACAATTTTTTTTTATTACATTTTATAAACGAGAACATATTACATCCGTACGTTCATACAGTAATATACATTGTCAAATGTCAACACATGAAGGAAGGCATGCATGCACACGCATGCACACGCATGCACACACACACACACACACACACACACACACACACACACACACACACACACACACACACACACACACACACACACACACACACACACACACACACACACACACACACACACTCTCAACATGTTTTCCTCTTTCCTCTTTCATCTAATCAGTCATGTCATTGTTGTTCCGTGCCATGGCTTTAGTGATTAGTCTTCCAGCCTGTCAAACAAATGCTGGGCTGTGAGGCTCAGCCCCACTGTCGGGGCTTCTTTAGTCATACAGAGTGTTTTCAATGTGCTCTCCAACCCCTCCAGCTATTCTCTCTGCTGTACCATTTACCCAGGGACCTCAGGCTTTCTGTTCTACCACTCTCTCTCTCTGTCCCTCAGTTCTACCTCTCCCTATGTCTCTGATCTCCCTCCCTCTCTCTGCTCTACCTCTTCTCTCACTACATATCAGCACTCTCTTCTCCCTCTCTCTATCTGTACTCCGTCTCACAGCTCTTTCTCCTCACTAACTGAGAACTGAGACATTTGTCATCCAGCATCTGCTGTCTTTTCAACTGTCATGAGGAAACTGTGTGAAATACAAAGTAATAAAGTAGTAATAATACAAAAATGGTGTGTCATGTCATAAGAACATGTTGACGTTCAGTTTTCACATACAGTACTCTTCAGTTCTCTGGTGACATGTGGGTGGATGACAGAAACTTCAGCTTTGACAACTTATGAATGGTCCTTTCAATAAGGAAGGAGCTGGGATGGCAGATGGCTTCGTGTCACTGATATACTGAGAATAAAGAAAATATTCACTTTACACATGACCATATTTCCTCACCAGAGAACATGACACATTAGTGGTTATGAATAGTGTACTTTGAAGCACACTACCTATTTATAGCTCTACCTAGTTAGTACTTATTTGCAACATTTGGTTGACCCGATTCTGGAAATAATCATCAATGATTCATAATGATGTGGACAAATGTAACATTTTCAGGTCATTTAGAGTCACTGTAAGCAAATGCATTGCAAAGAAAAAAGTCTTATAAAAATACCTCACTATCTCTCTCCCTCCCTACCTCTCCCCCTATCTCTCTCCCTCCCTACCTCTCCCCTATCTCTCTCTGTATAAGATCCTGTTATGAGGTCTTCTCCAGTGTCTTGCCGAGTATGATAATCCCATACTGAGGATTCGGGTCTAAACGTCCCTTTGATCCTACAGGTTTCACTCTGTTCCTTCACTCTGGGGTCTGGGGGTGCCCTGGGTTCCTCTGGGAAAGAATGCTTAGAGCAGAAAGAGTTTAAGGGAAACTATCCTCCATGATGGAACTGGAAGTACTTTGACAATAGCATTCTTATGTGGATTCTTATTAGAATGTCATTGCCTTTAGTGCCCAGCATGGCAAATCTCATCCTGGGTTTCAAACTATACACCCAAGGCTCTCACCAAAAGAGACGTGTAAAGGTCATATGCCCTTGCTCTGAACTCCATCCCAATTTCCTTTCAGGCTATTCCATGCATTAATAACAATTTAGTGGAACAAGTTATTTGTAGTATCAGCCTTAAACATACACTGAATGAACTGAGCGTTAAAGATTCTGTTAATGAATGGACTAACAAACTGGGAGAACCATAAATCAAGTAACGAGCTAACTCACTTAATAAAGTGTCGAAAGGAGTCAATGGTTGAAAAATAATAAAAAGGGCCACTTGGTGGTAACACAATCGCTTATTCCAGTGCAGCCGTCTCCCATCTGTTCTAATGGAACTGAATTAGAACCATCCATTGTGGGAGCCAATTACTTCTTGTCTGAACTCGTTCACAGCGCCTGTTTTTCAAGTCAAATGCAAGCTAGTTAATCAAATCGTATAGGACGGAGAAAATAAAAACTCTTAAGAATATGATGTAGGTGATTGAAGTCAGCGAAGGGGAAGACAATAAGTAAAAGTGAAAGTCATTTCCGAACTGCTTTCTCTTTTATTATTCGACTGAATTATGGAAAATGATGGAAATGCCGATGATTGTAAGATGTGTTTAACTGTTTCTTTTGGCAGAATGGTAATATGAGGCTATTATTGCAATTATGACCAATTATGCTTCATATTTTACCCACTTTATCAAGAAGGGGCATGAAAGTCTAAATTAAAACAAGTCAGCCATTAATAAAAAATAAAAATGCTCAACTTTTTTATATTTTACAACCTTTTACATTTTTACAACCAGTTCAATGGGTTCAGAGCGTACTTCTCCAAGATGTCTTATAGTGTAAGGGAGAGGGGGAGAAATAGAACATTAATTTAGGATACCTTTAAACAAGACAAGATTTCATTAACTTTACATTTCTTAAACCAAGTCAAGACGATGAATGAAAAGGACTGGACCCCAATGGCCCATTGGTTTCCCTGCCAAATATATACATAACTTTGTCTGATTTAAATCAGAGTGTGCCAGTGATTGCTTTGATGTCTGAATTGAGCATCTCCAAAACCCATTTGGTTATAGATCTCACAGCCTGCTCACATAGAGGAGTGCAACATCCATATTACATTCAATTTCCAGACTTTAAATAGATATGTCTGAATAGTGAGGGGAATGGATAGAGTACTCAGGTAGCCTATGCAGGTACCCCTCTAGCTTGTGAAATTACATCTGCAAAAAAATCATGATCAGAAATCTCTCTCTCAGAGACATCCACTGTGCTGCCTGTCCAGCTAAAGGGGCTTGGTCTGGACATAGCCCCTCCCTCTCTCATCTCTCTAATGGCTGCCCAAAACACTTAGTTCTGTGCCACTGGCAGGTACAGCAGCACCAGCCCACTTCAAAGGGGATTTTGATTAAGGCCATCTATCCAACTGTGACCACTGGCAATGCTCTAGCAAACCACCTAGTTCAGGCAGGTGTGCAAACATCCTGTTTTCTTCGATACTGTATGTTGCCTTCCTAATCCGCGAAAACAGGTGTAACAAAACAACACAATGGCAGTTATTGTTGTATACCCACTAATAAGCTTGGTTTGGAGACAAAGGGGACAGACAGATCATTACGTCTGAGGGACAAATCCCTGGCCTGTCGCAATTGCATTTCTACAGGTCGTTATCCCCTTTACGCACCATGCCTTCTCAGTCACAGCAAACTCTATGCTCTCTTATTAAAGAGGTGGGAGAACAGGAGGCTGATTAGTCACATACACTCACACACGCGCACACACATGCAAACATGCTCGCAGGCAGGTGCACACATATACACAAGCCTATACAGGCATCACACACACACTCATGTAGCTGGGGTGCCGCGCCAATGTCCGATGGTTTGTTGCATTGTGTTCTGGCGCCTTAAATAAGTCATGCTGAGGGTTGGCTTAATTGACAGCTCTGAATCACAGGGCGAAAGGAAAGGGGATATCAGAGCTGGACGTCTACAGGCTATATATTTGCTGTGCCTCCCCTCATTCAGATGGAAACAGCTCTGCCATACATTCCCAATGTATGATATAATACATAGGACAGAACATTACCATTTTTTTTTAAAAGCCTTTAAGATCAATAGCTAATAGAATAAGGCACCAATGTTGAAATATGAATAGATAACAAAGATGAAAGAATAGGAATTAGTGATGTAAAAACAGAATGGTTCAAATAGTGTTTCACAATAACAAAGCCCCTCAATGTAATTCAAAATGACCCACAATATGAATTAAAAAGTGTTTACGAAATCACAGGTATAAATACGAACCACGTTCTCAATTAGGATTTTACTCTTCTATTAAAATACTATCTTAAAAAGGATGTTCAATGAAAAAACAATGTAACCTACTTTAGGCTCAATGAATGAGCCAATTAGTCAAATGGCAATTGAATCTGATACAGTTGAAGTCGGAAGTTTACATACACCTTAGCCAAATACATTTAAACTCAGTTTTTCACAATTCCTGACATTTAATCCTTGTAAAAATTCCGTCTTCGGTCAGTTAGGATCATCACTTTATTTTAAGAATGTGAAATGTCAAAATAATAGTAGAGAATTATTTATTCAGCTTTAATTTCTTTCATCACATTCCCAGTGGGTCAGAAGTTTACATACACTCCCTATTTTTCCTCCAAATATAACGATGGTCATTATGGCCAAACAGTTACATTTTTGTTTCATCAGACCAGAGGACATAGTCTGGCTTTTTTATGGCGGTTTTGGAGCAGTGGCTTCTTCCTTGCTAAGCGGCCTTTCAGGTTATGTCGATTAAGGACTAGTTTTACTGTGGATATAGATACGTTTGTGCCCTCCAGCATCTTCAAAAGGTCCTTTGCTGTGTTCTGGGATTGATTTGCAATTTTCACACCAAAGTACGTTCATCTCGAGGAGACACAACGCGTCTCATTCCTGACCGGTATGATGGCTGCGTGGTCCCATGGTGTTTATACCTGCATACGGTTGTTTGTACAGATGACCGTGGTACCTTCAGGCGTTTGGAAATTGCTTCCAAGGATGAACCAGACTTGTGGAGGTCTACAATTTTTTTCTGGGGTCTTGGTTGATTTCTTTTCATTTTCCCATGATGTCAAGCAAAGAGACACAGAGTTTGAAAGTAGGCCTTGAAATACATCCACAGGTACACCTCCAATTAACTCAAATTATGTCAATTAGCCTATCACAAGCGTCTAAAGCCATGACATAATTTTCTGGACTTTTCCAAGATGTTTCAAGGCACACTCAACTTAGTGTATGTAAACTTCTGACACGTTGGATTTGTGATACAGTGAATTATAAGTGAAATAATCTGTCTGTAAACAATTGTTGGAAAAATTACTTGTGTCATGCACAATGTAGATGTCCTGTATGCCCACCTCATGAAAAATGAGTTTTAATGTCTCCAACCTAAGTGTATATAAACTTCAGACTTCAACTGTACATGAATAGACAAAACACACCCACATATTTCATACAGAATCTCCATACCTGAATCACAGGGCATAAGGAAAGGGGACATCAGGGCTGGGCGTCGTACAGGCTATATATTTGCTGTGCCTCCCCTGTCAGAAGATGAAAACTAAACTGAACCAACGGTAGCTAGCCACCGGACACTGAACGCTAGCAAGGCGCTAACATTAGCCTGCTAGCAAAATAGCTTTGTCATATTACTTCAGGAAAACAAACTTATAACATGAAATCCTGACTGATATTGTATGAGTAAAGTACAATGTTTTCATTGGTTACTGTGTCCATTTAGTGAGTTTTATCAAATAAAAAATGGGAGGGCGGAGAGGACACAGCCTACCTCTTTCAGATGGAAACAGCCCCGAACGAAACAGCCCTCTCCTTAATGTCAATACGTCTTGTCCATTGCTGTTCTGGTTAGTGTTTATTGGCTTATTTCACTGTAGAGCCTCTAGTCCTGCTCACTATACCTTATCCAACCTATTAGTTCCACCACCCACACATGCAATGACATCTCCTGGTTTCAATGATGTTTCTAGAGACAATATCTCTCTCTTCATTACTCAATACCTAGGTTTACCTCCACTGTATTCACATACTACCATACCTTTGTCTGTACATTATACCTTGATGCTATTTTACCGCCCCCAGAAACCTCCTTTTACTCTATGTTCCAGACGTTCTAGACGACCAATTCTCATAGCTTTTAGCCATACCCTTATTCTACTCCTCCTATGTTCCTCTGGCGATGTAGAGGTGAATCCAGGCCCTGCAGTGCCTAGCTCCACTCCTATTCCCCAGGCGCTCTCTTTTGACGACTTCTGTAACCGTAATAGCCTTGGTTTCATGCATGTTAACATTAGAAGCCTCCTCCCTAAGTTTGTTCTATTCCCTGCTTTAGCACACTCTGCCAACCCGGATGTTCTAGCTGTGTCTGAATCCTGGCTTAGGAAGACCACCAAAAATTCAGAAATTTTAATTCCAAACTACAACATTTTCAGACAAGATAGAACTGCCAAAGGGGGCGGTGTTGCAATCTACTGCAAAGATAGCCTGCAGAGTTCTGTCCTACTATCCAGGTCTGTACCCAAACAATTTGAACTTCTACTTTTAAAAATCCACCTCTCTAAAAACAAGTCTCTCACCGTTGCCGCCTGCTATAGACCACCCTCTGCCCCCAGCTGTGCTCTGGACACCATATGTGAACTGATTGCCCCCATCTATCTTCAGAGTTCGTGCTGCTAGGCGACCTAAACTGGAACATGCTTAACACCCCAGCCATCCTACAATCTAAACTTGATGCCCTCAATCTCACACAAATTATCAATGAACCTACCAGGTACCTCCCCAAAGCCTTAAACACGGGCACCCTCATAGATATCATCCTAACCAACTTCCCTCTAAATACACCTCTGCTGTCTTCAACCAAGATCTCAGCGATCACTGCCTCATTGCCTGCATCTGTAATGGGTCAGCGGTCAAACGACCTCCACTCATCACTGTAAAACGCTCCCTGAAACACTTCTGCGAGCAGGCCTTTCTAATCGACCTGGCCGGGGTATCCTGGAAGGATATTGATCTCATCCCGTCAGTAGAGGATGCCTGGATATTTTTTTTAAAATGCCTTCCTAACCATCTTAAATAAACATGCCCCATTCAAGAAATTTAGAACCAGGAACAGATATAGCCCTTGGTTCTCCCCAGACCTGACTGCCCTTAACCACCACAAAAACATCCTATGGCGTTCTGCATTAGCATCGAATAGCCCCCGTGATATGCAGCTGTTCAGGGAAGCTAGAAACCATTATACACAGGCAGTTAGAAAAGCCAAGGCTAGCTTTTTCAAGCAGAAATTTTCTTCCTGCAACACTAACTCAAAAAAGTTCTGGGACACTGTAAAGTCCATGGAGAATAAGAACACCTCCTCCCAGCTGCCCACTGCACTGAAGATAGGAAACACTGTCACCACTGATAAATCCACCATAATTGAGAATTTCAATAAGCATTTTTCTACGGCTGGCCATGCTTTCCACCTGGCTACTCCTACCCCGGTCAACAGCACTGCACCCCCAACAGCAACTCGCCCAAGCCTTCCCCATTTCTCTTTCTCCCAAATCCATTCAGCTGATGTTCTGAAAGAGCTGCAAAATCTGGACCCCTACAAATCAGCCAGGCTAGACAATCTGGACCCTTTCTTTATAAAATTATCTGCCGAAATTGTTGCCACCCCTATTACTAGCCTGTTCAACCTCTCTTTCGTGTCGTCTGAGATTCCCAAAGATTGGAAAGCAGCTGCGGTCATCCCCCTCTTCAAAGGGGGGGACACTCTTGACCCAAACTGCTACAGACCTATATCTATCCTACCGTGCCTTTCTAAGGTCTTCGAAAGCCAAGTCAACAAACAGATTACCGACCATTTCGAATCTCACCATACCTTCTCTGCTATGCAATCTGGTTTCAGAGCTGGTCATGGGTGCACCTCAGCCACGCTCAAGGTCATAAACGATATCTTAACCGCCATCGATAAGAAACATTACTGTGCAGCCGTATTCATTGATCTGGCCAAGGCTTTCGACTCTGTCAATCACCACATCCTCATTGGCAGACTCGACAGCTTTGGTTTCTCAAATGATTGCCTCGCCTGGTTCACCAACTACTTCTCTGATAGAGTTCAGTGTGTCAAATCGGAGGGTCTGCTGTCCGGACCTCTGGCAGTCTCTATGGGGGTGCCACAGGGTTCAATTCTTGGACCGACTCTCTTCTCTGTATACATCAATGAGGGCGCTCTTGCTGCTGGTGAGTCTCTGATCCACCTCTACGCAGACGACACCATTCTGTATACTTCCGGCCCTTCTTTGGACACTGTGTTAACAACCCTCCAGGCAAGCTTCAATGCCATACATCTCCTTCCGTGGCCTCCAATTGCTCTTAAATACAAGTAAAACTAAATGCATGCTCTTCAACCAATCGCTACCTGCACCTACCCGCCTGTCCAACATCACTACTCTGGACGGCTCTGACTTAGAATACGTGGACAACTACAAATACTTAGGTGTCTGGTTAGACTGTAAACTCTCCTTCGAGACCCATATCAAACATCTCCAATCCAAAGTTAAATCTAGAATTGGCTTCCTATTTCGCAACAAAGCATCCTTCACTCATGCTGCCAAACATACCCTTGTAAAACTGACCATCCTACCAATCCTCGACTTTGGCGATGTCATTTACAAAATAGCCTCCAATACCCTACTCAACAAATTGGATGCAGTCTATCACAGTGCAATCCGTTTTGTCACCAAAGCCCCATATACTACCCACCCTTGCGACCTGTACGCTCTCGTTGGCTGGCCCTCGCTTCATACTCGTTGCCAAACCCACTGGCTCCATGTCATCTACAAGACCCTGCTAGGTAAAGTCCCCCCTTATCTCAGCTCGCTGGTCACCATAGCATCTCCCACCTGTAGCACACGCTCCAGCAGGTATATCTCTCTAGTCACCCCCAAAACCAATTCTTTCTTTGGCCGCCTCTCCTTCCAGTTCTCTGCTGCCAATGACTGGAACGAACTACAAAAATCTCTGAAACTGGAAACACTTATCTCCCTCACTAGCTTTAAGCACCAACTGTCAGAGCAGCTCACAGATTACTGCACCTGTACATAGCCCACCTATAATTTGGCCCCAACAACTACCTCTTTCCCAACTGTATTTAATTTTTATTTATTTATTTATTTTGCTCCTTTGCACCCCATTATTTTTATTTCTACTTTGCACATTCTTCCATTGCAAAACTACCATTCCAGTGTTTTACTTGCTATATTGTATTTACTTTGCCACCATAGCCTTTTTTGCCTTTACCTCCCTTCTCACCTCATTTGCTCACATTGTATATAGACTTGTTTATACTGTATTATTGACTGTATGTTTGTTTTACTCCATGTGTAACTCTGTGTCGTTGTATCTGTCGAACTGCTTTGCTTTATCTTGGCCAGGTCGCAATTGTAAATGAGAACTTGTTCTCAACTTGCCTACCTGGTTAAATAAAGGTAAAATAAAAATAAATAAAAAAACGAGATCACGCGCGCAGCGCTGACGTCACACACAGAGCCCAACAAAATACAAGGAGATTCAACCAAAAACAAATGAGGGAAACTGGTGATTTGATTCATCACAGTTTACTAACTCCTGTTACACTCACACAGGTGAACACACGCATACTCTTAGAAAAAGGGTTCCAAATGGGTTCTTCAGCTGTCCACACAGGAGAACCGTTTTTGGTTCCAGGAAGAACCCTTTTTGGTTCCAGGTAGAACCCTTTTTTGTTCAATGTAGAACCCTCTGTGGAAAGGGTTCTACATGGAACCCAAAAGGTTTATTCAAAGGGTTCTCCTATGGGGCCATCCGAAGAACCCTTTAGGGTTCTATATAGCACCTTTTTTTCTAAGAGTACCTACAGAGCATCACACACAACAAGCTCGTCAGATGCTGTAGAAAACCCCAACAGAAGTCTCTCAGAGGTGAGAAGACAATCGTTTTTTTCTCCTCCTCCTCTTCCATTGCAACGCACCTTTGCATAGGAGTCTGTACCGGTACTCCCTGTATATAGCCTCGCTATTGTTTTTTTTACTGCTGCCCTTTAATTATTTGTTACTTTTATTTCTTATTTTTGTAGGTATTTTTCTTAAAACTGCATTGTACGTTTTAAGAAAGTTTTAAGTAATCATTTCACTGTTGTATTCGGCGCATGTGACAAATAAAATGTGATTTGATTTGAGTATTTTTCTCTTATTGTAATGAGCTGGGCTAAGACAGTCCAAAGTCGCCAGCACCACACAGCGTGCCATGCCTCAACACTCTAAAGCTAAGCCTGAGCGCACCTCCCGTCTCACCTAAGGTCTTTGCTGAATTTGTAATTAAAATGTTGCTGAACGCAGGCTTCCACACTCAGCTACTGCTGCCTCGCAACAAAAAAAAAACAACAACACTTCTCCTTTTTGGGGGTAGAAGCGACTGAGTAATGTGCTAAGGATTTTAGAAAAGGGGAGAAACTAGTTTCAATAAAAGATGTCCATACATTTTTAGGATAAAAAATTGCCAAGCCAGCCAAGACACTGAGGAGGTCTGAGGAGGAGGAGGCGGCGTAATTGATCAAGCTTTGGAGGTCAGATGGTGAGAGCGAGAGGGCTATGGAGAGAGAGAGGGCTAAAGAGAAAGAGGGCGAGAGAGAGATGTCGCTTCAGGCAATGGAATGTCCCAGATGAAGGGGGGTCGACAAGTGGCTTCAGCTATCACACAAGTAGTAAAATCAGTTATATGGATTAAAAAAAGTTATTGTCTAGCCCTGCACACACACAAACTCAGAATATACCCTCTTCCCCAGTCAGCATTTTGCTGTAATGGAATAACTGCTGTGGCGCTGTCAGAGAAGGGTGCAGAGCTCCCCTATAATTGCAAAATAGCTGCACACTTATAAGTTCCCACACGCTCCCACCAAAACACACCAGCACTATGCAGCCCAGTAATTAAATGGTATCAGAGGACCAATAGAGCCCTATTGACACCCTTCTCTCTCCCTCTCTTCCCTCCTCTCCAAACTCTCCCCCTTTCCCCCCTCTCCTCGTCCCCCCTCTCCTCATCCCCTTTCCCCAGCGGACAGCTACACCACAGAGTTATTACTGCCAATCAGCTAATGCACCTGATGGCTTTGAAGAAGACTCTCTACAATTAGCAGCTATTAGCACTGGGTCCCTAATCCGAGCCAGAAATATGGCAAAGCACAGGAGAGAGGAGAGGAGAGTGGGTCTTTTTCGCTGTACAGTTTTTTCTCCATCTGTTCTCTAGTCTTTTTCTCTTTTGACCCTGTGTTTGCTTCTCTTGCTTTATGTCCCTTTTCCCTTCAATAAATTCTATTAAGAGCTGCTTTAAGATTGCGGTTTACGCAGAGAGAGACGAATTAATAGTCTACTCTTAAGGGAATTTCGTTCCTGGTTGCTTAAGGTTAGGGTAAAGAAATGCAGGTTAGAGTTTAGGGTTATGGGTTTAAGTTTTAAGAACAAGTTAATTTAGGTCAAAAGTGTAACTCACCATGGCCACCCCTTAGAGAGGCTGGCGAGCGGTAGATAGAGATGGGTGCAGATGAGTGATGCCGCGTCCCGTGGAGGTGATGCTCCGGGTGGGTATAGGACGTAGCCTGCTCCTGAGGTCCGGCGGCAGCCACGCTGTTATCCTGCCTCCCCCTGGGAGAAGAGCTCCACACAGACCCAGCTATACATCCCAGAGTCAGAGACCACATCCAGGGGCTCAGGCGCAGGCGGAGAGGACTGGGGTGGTGGTACATACCCCCTTCCCCGGAGCCCCGCGACAGCGCGAAACCGGAGGGACGAAGCATGATCCAAGCCCAAAGGACTGACAACAGATGTACGGCACGGGGGAAACTCTACTGAGACCAGGCTCATGATGGACACATCCCCATACTAGGACCACTACGAACCCACGTCCACTTGGTTTAGCTCCTGTACCCGTATTCAGGTCCGGCTTCAGTTTCAGCTAAACCCACAGCACTCCAGCTCAGAGTCGTTCCGGGGGAGAGGAGTCAGCGGATCTCTATATTGCTTTTACACCCCTTACACTGACATTGCAATCGGAGGTTTCAATCTCCTACAGAATTTCCCAGAAGAACAGCAAACTTAAACTCAAATTAGAGAGCTATTCTCATGTTCTAAATTGTCCAAGGGGAAAGCACATTGGGTGTCTCTTTCGTGCTCTCACAATCTTCACGCTCTTTGCCACTTTGCCCCGAAGGTAAAGCAAAATAAGTGTTTTCTCTTTCTCGCGCTTCTCTTTTCCTCGAAGGAAAGGAACATCGGATGACTTTCTGTCTCTTCCTCCCTCTCTGGACCTTTGTGTGTCGTCGTGTACAGCTCCTGCTGCTCTTCTGGCTGAGAGCGTATCTGCTGCGCTCACTCTCTCGCTCTCTGATGTGGCGCACTCTGCGTGTGTCTCGAGCAGCTATCAGTCGCACATGGCAGAGCGCCGCTTGTCCCTCTCTCTCTCTCTCTCTCTCTCTCTCTCTCTCTCTCTCTCTCTTTCTCTCTCTCTCTCACACACACTCTCACACACACACCCACACGCACAATCAGCACAGATGAAGAGGAAAAATATAACCACCTGGTTTATCACCACTCATCCACATCCATATAGAAGAAATAACCACTGTTTTGAAAACAAAACAGCACATCTATCACCTAACATAAATACCACTTTCTCACTGTTTGCTCTGTGGCCACTGGTCCACTGTAGCGCTCCAAAGGTGCTGCAGTATAGACACCATGGGCAGAAAATAAATCCCTTTATTTTCTCTTCTCTTCTGTGTGTCTCAGTGCCTCATACTCCTCTCTGGGGGAGGAGTAGGGGGTCCTGGTGATTCCACTCACCCCCTCTGTCTCAGGCTCAGCACCTGAACACAGCCTCCTGCTCTGAAAGAGAGAAGAAGGGATCCTAATCGGATCCTTCACTGGATACAGCAGGCAACACCACTGAGAGCATGAGTGAGAGAAGGGAGGTGCACAGGCAGACAGAGTGAGAGGAGGGGAGAGAGAGAGAGAGAGAGAGAGAGAGGGAGGGGGCTCAGGTGAAACAACACAGTGGGAATGGGATGGGAGGGTTCAAAAGGGTGGGTGGGTGGTGCAGAAGGAGAAAAAAACAAAATGGGCCAGCTTAATGCAAATCCTCATAGAAAGCAGAGGAGGGGGTGGGGGTGGAGAGGACTGCTGCAGAGAAGGGCAACTAGCGGTGTTCAGGGGAGGGAGACAGAGTGAGAGGGAAAGAGATATGGAGAGAGAGGAGTGAGACAAAGTCGGAGAGAGGAGGATGAGACAGAGAGAAAGAGAGAGGGGGGAATAGAGAGAGAATACTGGAAATGTGGTAAAGAGAGAGAGAGAGACAGAACTAAAAGCTGAGTGTGGATATGCGCTGCCAGCTCAGCCTTCGACAGAATCGGAATCAAATCGCTGTCTCCAGCCACGTCCCGCGCGATGGCAAACCAAAACTGACAAGGGAATATTCTAATGGAAAAGCTTTTGATCCTCCCTGCTTTTCCGCATTTCTGTTCCCCTCTGATCGCATTAGGAAACCAGCGGCTCCCACCACGCTTCCCAAAATAGGAAATTAGGGAACACTAACGAGCTTAAGGTGCATGAGAACCACTGATGTTTCCACCCGTAATAGAACAAGGCTCTCGGAATCAAATTAGGACAATGCATTCGGTGCTATTTCCAACCATCCATTTGTGACTTTACCAAAGGAACTACTGGGAAGTGTAATGCTGATGCATGACATGGGAAATCAGATTAGGTCCTGGAACTACATTTTTAATGTAAGCTTGTACCCACGATGATCTAATTCTCTTCATTTTTACATTTCAAAAATACATTTAACTAAGACCTGACACATGCATTGTAGTCTATGCATAATTCAGACATTTCTTGCATTTCAAAATGAAATAGCTTTACAAACAAAATGCCAGGGAGTTCAGACCTCTGTTAATCTATGGTTCTATCAGGCAGAATCAGAATACAGTGTGTGTGTGTGTGTGTGTGTGTGTGTGTGTGTGTGTGTGTGTGTGTGTGTGTGTGTGTGTGTGTGTGTGTGTGTGTGTGTGTGTGTGTGTGTGTGTACTGTACCTATCTATCCATGGGCCAATGTGGGGCACTGGCTGCATGCAAATCTCGGCTTAATGGACATTCAAATTCCGAGGAGGGAGTCCTGGTCTTTGGCTCTGGGTTTGATTATCTCTGTCTGTGCTCTACATCTCAAACAGAGAACTAGTCCACTATCGGGAATAACATGAGTGCTCTGAGTAATGTCTACTCTTTCCTCTCCCTTTGTATTCAATGAGAGTCAATATTAAACAACAGAAACTGTCTGGGTTCAGTGATTGCTTGGTGTTCCTCTGGCCCAGTGTTCCTCAACTCCATTCCTCGAGTACCCCCAACAGAACACATTTCTGTTGTAGCCTCGGACAAACTCACCTACTTCAACTCACTGAGGGCTTAATAATTAGTTGACAAGTTGTCCGGGGCTACAACAAAAATGTGCAGTGTTGGGGTTCTCGAGGACTGGAGTTGGGAAACATTGTTATAGACAGCCAATTGACTCCATATTGCTCAGATGAGAAGCAGATTTCCAGTATGTGTCGCTACCTGCTTATGGAGTCTCTTCATAACTTCATCCTAACCCTACGTGGTAACAATTATTCATGCAGGTCCCCATAAAGAGAGTAGCAAGAAACGTGAGAAGAGAAATTGCATGTGTAAAGGGGGTTGAAAACCAATAACTGTGTAGGTTAAGTATCAAGAAGAAAAAAAACTCAGAGCTGGAAAGGTGCTCGTTTATCACAACTGCTATTTTTCTGTCCCATTAAATTCAGACACAACTCTTTTGTCAAATACATTTGGCCCAAGGCAATACTAGAAGACAGGTTTTTCCAATGGAGGTACACAGAGAGGATATTTTGGGGGGTTTGTTTATAATGAGTCGAAAACATGATTTATGATAATCACGGGAATGATTGTCATTTCAGCTAGTGCATACAATCTACTAATGGAACATATAAATCAATCATTTGCATCCAGTGGTACAAATAGCTTTAATGTAGCTAGCATGAATATGTTCTTCTCATCCATCAACCATGTTCTTTATATGGTATATATGTTATACACTCAAAATGCAACATATAAATATATATTTTTCTATCTCTCTGATGAACATGTAGAAACACACACACAAAATGTCAGTTTATTTGCAGTTTTTAAATAACTAATTGAATTTGTCCAACTCATCATAGATAAGCACAGAAAATGTGGTAATTAACTACAATGACCAGAATCCATTGCACCTACAGCTGCCTGTGGGCCAGCAGACAAATATGGAGAGGAAGCATTTCGCTACACTCGCATTAACATCTGCTAACCATGTGTATGTGGCAAATAAAATTTGATTTGATTTGAGGAAGAGCAATACAGAGACACGAGAGGGATAGAGAGCAGTTGCATCCCTGAAATGTCTAAGTTTGACATATTATTTTACTACACTGATTCCACAATTGAAAGTGAGTATATCCTAAATCTCTTGACTTTATTGAGAACATTTTTCATCTGATTTGGAAAACTATTTAGAGTCATTAAATCGTATACAAAATGAAAGGTCCAAAAAATGTATTTGCTACATGTCTGTATTTGAATTGATATAATGTGGATTTGTGTTTTTTTCTCCTCTTATTTCTTTGTGGAATCCCTCTGGCTGTTATGTTTATGTTTTTCATGTTACTGTTTATTAATAAAAAATTCAACATTTATAAAATCTCTACAAAGGGGCCAGTTCTGGTCTAGAAGCATGATTTCAACTGCTCCTACAGTCTTGCTTCGGTACTGCAGTTTAACATACACCCGGCCCAGAAAGACAATTTCCATAGACAGCCACATAGACGAGTCAGATTAGAAAATTCCTAATAAGACACTTTAGTCGTCACCTTTGTGCAGAAAACATCGCTGAGACCGATTTTTCAAATAATCGTTGAGGACTATTTTTTTCTATCACTCACAGCCGAAGTTATTAAAATTTTAAATGTATCCAATGTCTGTCATGTTTTTTTTTCCTGAAATGAGGAAATCGGCGCGGCTTGAGCTGCTCCCTGTGCATGCCCAATGAGTGCTAATGCGCATGTGATGTCGGTCCATAAATCAGTGTATGAGAACGCGAGTTGATTACCTTGAAAACAACAATCAGATTATCTTGGACGCAGTCTCCAGTTCTTTATACCTCAGTGATCTCTACATAACAATACATCTAATTGATTGATAGTTGTTATTTAGCCGTGTTAAAAGTATGCCCTATCTACTTTGAAGAACTACTGAAATAGTGATTTTGTCAGACAGCAGGCAGCTAGCCAGCTAGGCTAGCCCACCAGCCTGAAAGATGCCTCTTCGGGGAGCACAGAGATACTTTAGCTGACTGGCTGGCTGCTACTACCTGAGCGGAGACGAGGTGATGACTTGGAATTAAATAATAAGTCATCGAATAACATAAAAAGTGATATACACAATAACTGAAATATTTGACTAAAGTCAAATATTGGTTTATATGGTTTATTAATAAGTGATAAGCAGTACATGGGCAACAACTACCATCATTGGGGTTTTATTAATGAAATAATAAAGACATCGTACTAAAAACAAATATGTAATATACACAACCAAAATATTTGAATTTTTAAAAAAGTAATGTGAATAAATATGGTTAGAGCCTAATAAGTGATACAGTAGTAATGGGCGTTCACTACCATCAATTATTCTATTCTGTGTTGTTACAGCGTTGAACCATCATAATGAATTTACCATTCAAATACAACAAATCTAAAATTAAATAAAAAAATGTGATTCTTTTTCAAAAACCGAACACACACACACACACACACACACACAAACACCTAAACAAGTGTGGCTAAGGTTTTCTTGCTAAACTTGCCACCCAGCTTGCAATGTACCCCTGACAGGAACTGTCACCATCTCCCTCCCCTCAATGCAATCCTCCACTAATTGTAGGGAAACACATGAATCACTTTAAATGTGGTCATGAAATATGAAACAACACAAGCCTAACTGTAACTTATCCAGGTAACAAAACGGTTTGACCACTTTTCTTCTTGTCACTGGCAGAAGCACAGGTTAAGAGACTAAATATAGCATAACATTAATTCTACTTTCTCTGTTAATATGCAGGAATCTGCGAAGACAGTTCAAAATACTATTACCAAGTCCTAAAGACATACTTTTCATGATGTCGTGGGAAAGACATCATATTCCGGTTGCTTAAAATAAGTTTACAAACCATCCAATTACATCCAGCATATAACCTGACCATGACGTCACAAAGTACATTATAATGATGTCACTGAAACCAATGTTGCCTTCTGGGGAAGTGCTATGTCAGATGTGACGGCGTAAAGCAGATAAAACGTGTGTCTCCTCATGAATGGAGAGAGGAGATGGACGTGGTAAGGGCTAGAGAGGCTGATCTGTATGCATGAGAGACTGTTTGCTTCAGCTGGCATGTCTTTGGTTTTGTTTCCCGCCTGAGGGGAAAGACTGGCATTTGAACTGCATGCTGGATACATTACAGGAGAGAGCTATGGTCAGCAGCATGCCTAGATACCGCTCCCAGTTTCACACCATGTCAATCTCTTGACTATACAGTCCGCTCTATGGGAAGGAGACAGATCGTGTGAATGGCAGACTACATTTATAACTACATTTGTTGATTGACATGGTCTTAAACTCTGTCCACTAACGCTGATAGCACACGCAGTAGTTTTGGCTCAGTGCAGTCAAAATGCCTGTGTTTGCATTTTGTGTTCAGTATCATATTGTACAACAGCTGATAAAACTAACACCGTAAATGTGTGGAATAATTTGATCAGTGTTATTTCCTGATAGTTGGTTGAAAATGCAATCTACACATGACGTTCTAATCAGCAGGTTTGCATGAGAGGGAGTTTCGGCTTTTCATGGTGACATCACCATGCAGTAAATTGTAAAAAAAAAACTGAAATATTAAGACCTTTAGCTATGAAACTCAAAGTTGAGCTCAGGTGAATCCATTGTTCATCCCTTGGGATGTTTAAACAACTAGATTGGAGTCCACCTGTGGTAAATTCAATTGATTGGACATGAGTTGGAAAGGCACACACCTGTCTATATAAGGTCCCACAGTTGACAGTGCATGTCAGAGCAAAAACCAAGCCATGTGGTTGAAGGAATTGTCCGTAGAGATGCAAGACAAGATTGTGTCAAGGCACAGATCTGGGGAAGGGTACAAAAACATTTCTCCAGCATTGAATGTCCCCAAGAACATAGTGACCTCCATCATTCTTAGAGCATGAGAAACAAGATTGTCTGGTCTGATGAAACGAAGATTTAACTATTTGTTCTGAATGCCAAGCGTCACATCTGGAGGAAACCTAGCACCATCCCTACAGTGAAGCATGGTGGTGGCAGCATCATGTTGTGGGATGTTTTTCAGCGGCAGGGACTGGGAGACTAGTCAGGTTCGAGGGAAAGATGAACGGAAAAAAGTACAGAGGTCCTTGATGAAAACCTGCTCCAGAGTGCTGAGGACCTCAGACTGGGGCGAAGGTTCACCTTCCAACAGAACAACACTAAGCAGCCAAGACAACACAGGAGTGGCTTCGGGACAAGTTTCTGAATGACCTTGAGTCGCTCAGCCAGAGCTTGAGCTCTTGACTTGAGCTCCTCATCTAACCTGACAGAGTTTGAGAGGATCTACAGAGAAGAATGGGAGAAACTCCCCAAATACAGGTGTGCCAAGCTTGTAGCATCATACCCCAGAAGACTTGAGGCTGTAATCGCTGTCAAAAGTGCTTCAACAAAGTACTGAGTAAAGGGTCTGAATACGTATGTAAATTTGATATTTCAGATTTTTTTTATACATTTGCAAAAATGTTGAAAAAACTGTTTTTGCTTTGTCATTATGGGCTATTGTTTGTAGATTGAGTGAAAACAATATTTAATACATTTTAGAATAAGGCTGTAACGTAACAAAATGTGGAAAAAGTCAACAGGTCTGAATACTTCCCGAATGCACTGTATACCACTCCCAGACAGTCCTTGCAAAATTATTGCTTAAGAAATAGTTTTTAGCTACAAAAGCAATTTTTTACAGTAAGGTACTTAATTGACACCCAGAAATGTTTCATATTGATATAAACATGGCTGCATTGAGCCTTTAAATATGTAGTATAACTAACCTTGGCGTGCTCCAAAGTTAATGTCTTGTTTCATTGGGGAAAGGGATAGAACCGACCTTGGTTGAAATAGATGATGCAAACCACAAGCGACACAAGTTAATTCCAATATTTACACATTTATATTAAATATTTTCATTTATATGCGTTTTTTTTTGTGCGTGTACATGCTTGAACGTTTTTGTTTTTCTGTGTGTGTGTGTTTTCATGCATGCATTCAGATTTGTGCGTTTGTCTATGTAGATATAATTACAGTATGTTATCTATTTGTTATACACACAAATACATCTTAGCTGACACTACTGCTGAATCCATCACCAGCCAGTGCACTGTATTAACAGTTGAGCCAATAAGGGGAATTACAGCAAATCAATAGGACACAGCCTGCTTATCACTAAAGGAAGGCTTTAGTGCCTTGGTCATAGAAGAGGAGAGGTCAAGGAGGATCGTTAGTTCAAAGGCCGGCATGTTTCTTTACTGCTCACACAGGCAAACATGCATACGCAAGCAACACACACACACACCTGCTTCCCCCGTCATCGCTGTGTGTGTAGAGTATGCAGAGAAAGACATACGTTATACTGTAGGCCTACTGCTATTCCTTTACAGTCCAGTCAATAACTTAGACCACATTGAATGTTAGAACATGCTGACAATGTTAATTTCCACTGACCCTCTGTTCCCTGCCTCTGTCTGTCTGCCTAGTCTATCACAGTGTTCACAGTGAGAAATGGATATGGCAGTGACTGTATGCATATCTGTTAGCAACTAATAGAAGCCATGTGTCCTGGTGGGAGAGAAATGACAGTGTCACACCGGCTGCAAAGCCTATCATCTTTTAATGTCATCGCACAGGACATCATCTGATTCCTCTAATACATGATTCAAGAAGGAATGCATGTCACTTTTCAGAATATTTGGAATATAGCATTTGGAATTTAGAATATTTGATATAATTTTAGAATACAGGACATTGAATGTGGACTTTAACTGTTTTAAATTAGGGAAAACAGGGATTTATTGTGTTAATGAAACAATATGAATTCATTCCATTCAGGCTTTCGTCGCTATCACATGTATTTATTAAAAAACATTAACATGATTTTTTACCTTGCCAGTGGTAAAAACCTCACCTAATTCTCTATGCCTCCACTTTCTTGTTTATTTCTTTGCATCTATGTCTCCCCTTCATATGTTTCATTTGGTTTGATCCACATGTTTACCCAACACTTCCTCTATTCTGGAATGTGTTTTGAGGGTGTGGGCTCTGCTTGATGGATATGAATTACACAAATACTATTAAACATCAATACACCACAATACGTACCTTATTAAAATCTATTCGTGTTAGTGTCTTTGAGTATAAAGCAACTAAGCTGCTGTAGAAATCTAGCTGAGTATTTCATTGTACTGCATTCTAGTCTAGGTTTGGGCTTGGGTATACATCCACTTGCTTAATGGGTAAAAAAAAAAATAGTTAAAGTCTAACATATTGTTATTGTTGTTGTTTTTTGCTCTAAAAGCAGCAAACATAATCACCCTCTCACATATGCATGCTCCAATCTCTCCAGTACTTATTATTTTACTGTGAAACAGACAGAATTATGCCAAACTTGTTTCCTGGGACCAAAAAAAGACCATAAAAGAAAATGACTTAGTGGATGATTGCCTTCAGTGTTTTCCACCTGCTTAAAAGGCAATAGCGTTGGTGATATATCCCCTGCTCTGCAATGCTATGCTTCCAGGCAGGTGTTCTGACGATTTGACTAAAAGAAAACAGATGAAAATTAATCTTCAGGAGAAGTTCATTCAGCAGTAATGGGCGGGCTTTATAACTAAACTAGTTAATCAATTTTCCACCTCACTGAGGCAGGAGCGTTCTCCGAACATTTTTCACATTGAAATCATATCAGGACGAGAGTTGCAAAAAATGAACGCATTCATATTTTTTTCCTTCATTATTGCTCTGTTTCAACGTGTAGTGACATTATTTTCAGGAAGGAAATACCGTATGAGACCGTGTATTTTTTTTCTTGCGTATAATATGTCTCTGTGGAACAGTAGGTCTTAACAGAGTTCAGACAGAATTACATCATCTTACATTATACATCATGTACACTACCGTTCAAAACTTTGGTCTCTTAGAAATGTCCTTGTTTTTGAAAGAAAAGCAATTTTTTGGTCCATTAAAATAACATCAAATTGATCAGAAATACAGTGTAGATATTGTTAATGTTGTAAATGACTTGTGGCTGGAAACGGCTGATTTTTAATGGTATATCTATATAGGCGTACAGAGGCCCATTATCAGCAACCATCACTCCTGTGTTCCAATGGCACGTTGTGTTAGCGAATCTAAGTTTATAATTTCAAAAGGCTAATTGATCATTAGAAAACCCTTTTGCATTATGTTAGCACAGCTGAAAATGGTTGTTCTGATTAAAAAAGCAATAAAACAGGCCTTCTTCAGACTAGTTCAGTATCTAAAGCATCAGCATTTGTGGGTTCGATTACAGGCTTAAAATGACCAGAAACAAATAACTTTCTTCTGATAATCATCAGTCTATTCTTGTTCTGAGAAATGAAGGCTATTCCATTCGAGAAATTGCCAAGAAACTGGTACAACGCTGTGTACTACTCCCTTCAAGAACAGCGCAAACTGTCTCTAACCAGAATAGAAAGAGGAGTGGGAGGCCACGGTGCACAACTGAGCAAGAGGACAAGTACATTAGAGTGTCTAGTTTGAGAAACAGATGCCTCACAAGTCCTCAACTGGCAGCTTAATTAAATAGTACCCACAAAACACCAATCACAGTGAAGAGGCGACTCCGGAATGCTGGCCTTCTAGGCAGAGTTCCTCTGTCCAGTGTCTGTGCCAGCATCCTGGAGTCGCCTCTTCACTGTTGACGTTGAAACTGGTGTTTTGCGGATAGTATTTAATTAAGCTGCCAGCTGAGGACTTGGGAGGCATCTGTTTCTCAAACTAGACGCAAAAGAAGGACATTTCTACGTTACCCCAATCTTTTGAACGGTAGTTTATATACAGTGCCTTGGGAAAGTATTCAGACCAATTTACTTTTTCCACATTTTGTTATGTTACAGCCTCCTTCTTAAATGGATTTAATAAATAAAAATCCTCAGCAATCTACACACAATACCCCGTAATGACAAAGCAAAAACAAGTTTGTAGAAATGTTTGCAAAGATATTAAAATTTAAAAACAGAAATACCTTTGACATAAGTATTCAGACCCTTTGCAATGAGGCTCAAAATTGAGCTCAGTTGCATCCTGTTTCCATTGATGATCCTTGAGATGTTTCTACAACTTGATTGGAGTCCACCTGTGGTAAATTCAATTGATTGGACATTATTTGGAAAGGCACACACCTGTCCATCTAAGGTCCCACAGTTGACAGTGCATGTCAGAGAAAAAACTAAGCCATGAGATCGAATGAATTGTCCGTAGAGCTGCGAGACAGGATTGTGTCGAGGCACAGATCTGGGGAAGGGTACCAACACATTTCTCCAGCAGTGAAGGTCCCCAAGAACACAGTGGCCTCCATCATTCTTAAATAGAAGAAGTTTGGAACCACCAAGACTCTTCCTAGATCTGGCCACCCAGCCAAACTGAGCAATTGAGGGAGAGAAGGGCCTTGGTCAGAGAGGTGACCAAGAACCCGGTGGTCACTCTGACAGAGCTCTAGAGTTCCTCTGTGGAGATGGGAGAACCTTCCAAAAGCACAACCATCTCTGCAGAACTCCAACAATCAGGCCTTTATGGTAGTGGCCAGACGGAAGCCAATCCTCAGCAAAAGGCACATGACAGCTCTGGTTTGATGAAACCAAGATTGAACTTTTTGGCCCGAATGTCAAGCTTCACGTCTGGAGGAAAGCTGGCACCATCCCTACAGCAAAGCATCACGGTGGCAGCATCATGTTGTGGAGATGTTTTTCAGCAGCAGGGACTGGGAGACTAGTTAGGATTGAGGCAAAGATGAACGCAGAAAAGTACATAGAGATCCTTGATGAAAACCTGATCCAGAGCGCTCAGGACCCCAGACTGGGGAGAATGTTCAGCTTCCAACAGGACAATGACCCTAAGCACACAGCCAAGACAATGCTGGAGTGACTTCGGGACAAGTCTTTGAATGTCCTTGAGTGGCCCAGCCAGAGCATGGACATGAACAAGATCGAGCATCTCTGGAGGGACCTGAAAATAGCTGTGCAGCAACGGTCCCCATACAACCTGACAGAACTTGAGAGGATCTGCAGAGAAGAATGGGTGAAACTCCCCAAATACAGGTGTGCCTAGCTTGTAGCGTCATACCCAAGAAGAATCGGGGATGTAATTGATGCCAACGGTGCTTCAATAAAGTGCTGAGTAAAGGGTCTGAATACTTATGCAAATGTGATATCAGTTCTTTATTTGTAATACATTTGCAAAAATGTCTAAAAACCTATTTTTGCTTTGCCATTATGGGGTATTGTGTGTAGATTGATGAGGGGGGAAACTATTTCATCAATATTAGAATAAGGCTGTAACGTAACAAAATGTGGAAAAATGTATGGGGTCTAAATACTTTCCGGCACTGTACAGTATTGATCAGTGAGAATTGAATTTGAGCTGACAAGAGTCTCTCTCTGTTTTTACAACATCTGTGTGGCTTTGGATTTACAATGATAGGGTGGGACTTTTAAAAATCAATCTGATTGACAGGAGCGTGTAAGGGACGGGTTGCACTAACCGAAAAATGACACGCTTCAAACCAATCAAGTTTTTTTTACCTCATTAAAAATGACAACCATGTTCCTTTAGTCTGCCTCTTTGCCCAAACCCTGGCAACAGCATCGAGAGCTTGAGACTATAAGGTTCTACAGTATCTGCAAAAAAGATGATTCTGAGATAAGTGGCTTTACAGTTTCAAACCCTCATTGGTTTGAATGGTGTCAGCAATTTTGATCTTGTATTCTTTTGAACTTAACCACATGAATTGGGGGTATTTAGAGTACTATATAGGTAGACAAAATTGAAAAGAACAAGGCTTTAAATATCATTAACTCAAATTTGACAAAAATGCTGACAGAACCTTTACAGTCCAAAGCTATCGAGCTCCGAAATCCAATTTGAGGCTGCGATGACGTCTCGTGTCATGCTGCTTCCTCAGAAGTTGAGCAATTTGACCTGATCAAAAGCGGGGAGACAAGTATAAACAAGAAATAATTTCTCATTTGCAGTTATCACTCTCCCAGTGTTGCCTATTGCCAATTGTGCAAGGGACTCTTCCTGTTTAGGTCTGATGCTGCTCCTCTCTCTCTTTGTTGAGGTTTCTGTCAGCAAGACGGCATTTGCAAGAAAGGAAAAAAGAAAGAAAGTTAGGAACATGAATCAAAGGGAAGCAGGAAGTTTGTCAGTGGTGGTGCGACAGGCTGATACAATTATCAGCTGTGTGCAATGCTCTGAGAAGCACGTAACCACGGGAACACTAATTAGCATTCTGTTTGTGAAGTTCCCCCGGCTTCCGCTCAGCATCTAATTGAAGCGCTCAACGATCATTATTAATTTGTGTCTAATTGGGGTTGTTACATATTGATTTTGGGGAGAAAACATCTCAATAACAGAGGAGAAGTCTGGAGTTCATCATAGATGCTGTCGGATGCTCGGAAGGCGAGGAAAGGACATTTAACAGCAAGGAAAACTGTTGTCCTTTGGGGTTATGGATTTGCACGTTTTTTTGTGAAACTGGTTGGTGTTGTAGAGAGAAAGGTTGCTTGGTATTTCTAAGCAGCCATATTCAACGTGCAAAGGATATTAGAATTCAACAATTAATTTGCCAACCATGAACATCAAACAAAGATGACTCCAACAAACCTTCAAGGACACACATCTCTGAGGAAACACATCATTGTGATGTAGTTTATTACAAAATCATGGCTTTTGTCAGGTCGCATATTTTAAGGGGTGACTTTCTAAGACATTGCAATGGCGGCTAAATCCGCGCGCTGTATGTAGCACAGAGGCAAATTGGGAAGGACAGAGAGGAACACAATTTCTAGGACCAAGACATGGAGAATAAAAAAAGTGAAGAGAAAAATCGAACAGGATCACACCGTCAGAGGCAGAGCAGCCCCTTAAGGAATACCAAAGAGAGGAAATAGGTTTGTGGCCTATTTTTTTTTTATTAGATTGTAATACCTCTCTCACTCTCTCTCTTGCCTCTGTCTTTTCCTATTATCCTCTCTCTGTCTCTCACCATCTCTCTCTCTATCTGACTGTAGAGCTTTGGGGGCCAAAGACACAATCGCGAGTGCGAGAGAAAGAACCATCTTATCGTCTCTTGCAGTATCAAAGGTCGTCATATTTCATCATGCCATAAGACAAGAGAGATATCTATCTCCCTTTCAAGTGTAAACACACACCGTGGAGCCAGGAGTGAAACCTGCAAACAAAGGCAAGTCTCTGTGGGCAATAACATCTGCTATCTCCTTTGAGATGGAGTACTGCGATAACAAAGTATTCTAATTGATTTCTCTGCCTCCTCTTGTCTCCTGGTGCATGGTAATTGAATAGGCCGTTACTGTAAGAGATTAGTTTTGGCCTTGGGCTGTTCAAAGAACTGGGGTTTAAGGTACAGGCATGGAAACACGCAGTCTGTAGTCAATCCCTGATGTATTGTTACCCACAATTGGACTTTATTGTTTAAACTTCCTAATGCTAAATCTGTAACTTACAGTATGTCACAGGTAAACATCATGTTCAGGCCTGCAACAACTGAAATTCCGGGGCAGATTTTACGAAGACTTTTCAAGGCGATTATTGCTCCATTCACACTAACTTTCCAAAACAGATCGTTGTGTGAGAAGCTGCCTTTGATAAAACAGTGGGTAAATAAAAAACAATGTCAAACGTTTGCAGAAAACACAGCAAATGCTGATGAAGAAGGCTACTAGATGGAATATCAGCCATAGCCTGCTATAGAATTTGTCCAACCAGTACTGTGGTACTTGAAAGATACAAAATTAATAAGACACAGTATGCTCAATGATTGATGTTTTCGGACATAAAAAGCCAGTGTTTAGTATGAAATGTACACTGCGAGCCAAGTAGCAGCTAGCTAGAAATATACAAACACCACAGGGAGATTTCCAATAGAACTGAACAGAGTGAGCCTCTTTGTATCTTTGACATTTTGTCTGAGTGTGTTGGACAGCTTCCAGTAAAATGACCCAGGAAGAAAGGAAGATGGATGCCGCTGATAGTGGGCTATCAGTCCGCCCGCCCATCACTGTGCCTGGGCACATTCATCACCCGCTCCCACTGTTTGTTCCCCGGCCCACATTAAGGGCCCTTACATTTGAATCCTCTTGATCTAAATAGAAATTGATTTATTGTCGTCGGTGGCAGGCTCCGGTGCTCGTGTCTGACATTGGAAATTTGTTCTGGCAGTGCTCCTGCTTTTTCCTCCTGCCGTTGTTCTCTTCCTAGAACTCGGAATGCTAACTAGGAAGTGGGAAGCTTGGGAGCAGATAGGCGGAGGTGGAGGCAGTGTTGCGTGCGTTTGAACCGCATTGCTGTCGTTGAAGATGTCGCCTCATTTAGACTCTGATGTATGAACTCTACATTTGATGTGGCAGATTGAGGTTCTGTATGTATTGTGTCTAAATGTATATGGGGGAAACAGCAGTAGAATACTCCCCAGCATGGGCTACAAGGCATTATAAACTGCCAGATACATGGAATAACTCAATTTAACATGACAGACAACCGGAATTAACAATAAGTCTCATCTAGGGTTTGGATACCATTTTGTGAACACCGTACTTCAATAGTCATATCAGGTGAAGAAGCTAAAAAGCTGTTTACAATGACCGTTTCAATGGTAATACTGGACTGACAACACACCAAAAGTGTCCAAAACATCGTCAGACCTTTACTGCATTAACGATTCAGTTACAACACACACACACACACACACACACACACACACACACACACACACACACACACACACACACACACACACACACACACACACACACACACACACAGCCTAGAGGGCAGAGGATGCAGGCTGGTGCAGAGCTGAGAGGTTGAACATTGACGTGGCTCTGTGCCCTGATCGTTACAGCGTGGGGTAATAGAGCCCAGTGATTCACTCTACTCACCTCCACATAAACACTTCTAATATACATGGATGTTTTGCAGTTTGGAATGACACATTAACAGATGACACACATAGCCATGAGCGTGCACAGGATACGTAGGCTTGGTACTGTATCAATGGTCAAAATACATACAAAAATGAAAGGATCTGGTTTGTGAACGGTCTTTTCACAGTATTAAAGTATTTTTCATAGCAAAGTAAAAGCCTACAGTGGACTGAGTAGGTGTACTGTTGGATACCTTTGTGTGAACTTAGGGTCCTGAAGTGACCATGATGTGACCTTAACCAAGCCAAATGACATGGTGCTGTATAATGACAAAAAATGGACTTAATGGAAATAATGCAGACCGATTGACCTGTTTCAGCCTGCAGAGCAAGAGGAAACCACTACTTCATAATTTACCTGTTTCAGCCTGCAGAGCAAGAGGAAACCACTACTTCATAATTTACCTGTTTCAGCCTGCAGAGCAAGAGGAAACCACTACTTCATAATTTACCTGTTTCAGCCTGCAGAGGAAGAGGAAACCACTACCATAATTTTGTTTCCTTTTCAGTTTCAGCCTGCAGACATTATTTTACCTGTTTCAGCCTGCAGAGGAAGAGTTTCATAATTTACCTGTTTCAGCCTGCAGAGGAAGAGGAAACCACTACTTCATAATTTACCTGTTTCAGCCTGCAGAGGAAGAGGAAACCACTACTTCATAATTGAATTTCCCCCTCCTTTTTTCCTTTTCAGAGAACATTATTTCAAAAGAGTTTTAAATTAAAGTGAAATGAGTGCTAGCTATATCACAGTTCTGCAGGCCCTGGCACTTTTCTGCCGGATTCTTTGAGATTGCCATGGAAACGGCCCTATCATCGTCATGGCTACCTTCTGCCGCTTGATGTCATTTTCCAACGTGTGAGGAGCACTGATAGTGCCCAATCAATAGCCGGGGAAAAGAAGGGGGGAACAAACGGAGGGGGGACCCTCATCTTTCTGCAGGGAAGTGTCTGGCACCTGTGCCCGCAAGCTGTGGGAATGGATGAGACAGGAGGCAGGGCAGAGAGAGAGAAAGAGAGAGAGTGTGAGAGAGTGAGATTGAAAGAGTGAAGGAGGGAGAGAGACCTGGAAAGAGAGAGAGAGAAAGAGAGAGAGAGAGAGAGAGAGAGAGAGAGAGAGGGGGGTTGTGTGTGTGTGTGTGTGTCAGAGAGAGAGAGGTAAATAAGATGGGTAAAGAGGGAACCATGCTTTCACACCTTGAAGGCACTGACACCATGAGGCCATTCTGTATGCGGTGTCAGCTGTGTGTCTGATGGGTGAGAGTATCGTAGACAGGAAATAAAGAAAAATGTCCTACTATTCAAACTGACTCTAAGCTCCCAATTCGGCACTGCTGCAACCTCTCTCTCTCTCTCTCTTAACTATCTCGCTCTCTCCTCTCTCTCTTCTCTCTCTCGTTTAACTCTCTCTGACTCTCCTCTCTCAACTCTCTCTGTCTGCTTTGCACCTGAATATTTCAATCATGCTTTCTTCGCTCACATATGCAGCGAAGAAAGCATGTTGACTCTGTTCTATTTCAATTGCCGTGAACGTTCTCTTTGCCCTCTACTTACTCATCAAGCCTCATCCACATTGTTGCACATCGACTGGGAAAGAAGCTGCCTTCATCAGTGGTTAATAAATGATATCCTCACTATCTTGCTACATCTCTGCATCCTTATCACTTTAACTACCAGTTCTTAACTACAAAAACACAACTGCACATGTACCTACATTTTTGAAGCACGTCTGCTGTTAGGATGGTCAAAGACACAGTACATCATAGTACATCATTACAACAATGACTGATTTCCACTGAGAGTCCACTCCTAGCTTACATTAACACCAATGTCTTTCAACTCTGCTTCACCTAGACTGAGAGACACATGCTTAAAAGGGCAAAAGTCAAATCCAGTGATTAGTTGTATGCACATCCTGGGTATTTGCCAGGAGTGATTTTCCTGGTATGCACTCCTGCATTGCCACAGTGGGATAATTTATTTCTCTCTACCCACATTGCTCCACTAAACATGTCTTTTTTTAGGTTCTGTTACCCATCCTTCTAGTGGCGAGATTAACCATCCATTTCACATGACAAGAGGAGAGAGTGCTTTACGCTGACGGTTTTGATTGAAGAGTAGTGATGGACATGGTGAAAGAGAGAGAAGTCCAGCTACTCTTTGAAGTTACTTTGTTTAGCTGAAATTCAGTAATTCCCTTTTCTAAAAAAAAATGGACACACTAACTAATTGGAATGTCTTATTATTCCCCAGTACTTCTCAGACCCCAGTCGGGTTCTGAAAATGGTACCGCCCATATCAGACACCCTCTTAACACTAGAACCGCTAAAGCAGTCATTTTGACTGCTTATGAATTAAGTGTTTTATTACTCCTCCACCCCCCTCTCTCCGTCCTTGGCTTTTCCTAAATAAATCTATATAACACACTGTCATTGTTAGAATCGTAATATCACAAACAGAACTGGAGTTATAAGCAGTTTTAGAAGGGCATGTCATTTAAAAAAAATGGTTTTCCCCATTGCCCCTCCTTCTCCCAACAGTAGGGCCTGCTCCAGTCATTCTTCAGACAGTTGAAAGCGCAGTGCTCAGCTCATAATCACCAATACAATTGCCTCCCACTGAACCTAAACTACACCGAAACTAATTTCACACTCATAACAACAGATTAAATAAATGAAGAAGGGGTGAGTTGATGAGCTAGGGGAAGCGAACGATGCATAATTATGTCATCACCAACTGTGAATGAAGAATAGGGCGGGCCATTCTATTGATCCATTCTAATCATAGTTCTAATCTTAAAATGGTAGGTACCCTATAGGTACCCTGTTCACCGAATCTAAGCGTTCTTGTCTGTCTACTCTGCTATACTTGGAGTCGGCTACACAGGGAGAGCGTGGGTAATTGTACATGCTGAATGGCTTTTAGTATCTGGCAAAAGGTACAGAATGGGAAACAGGTGAGCGAGTAGAACGACAAGATAAGGGGGACACAATAAAGAGAGAACCGGACACTATTACGCACTACAACCAAATAAAGGTATGTCAAAATGTGTCAAAGTGTGTGAAAGTTACCAAGATCTGTGTCAACTGTTAGGACAAGCGATAACAGCCAAATGAAATCCAACTGATGCTAATTGCGTGAAGACTCACACAAGCACTTGCTGATAATAATTTACTATTTTTGACTACTGTCATATCAACAATTGTCATTATTGCATTTGTGCCGAGTTTCACAATTTATCAAGGCCACTTGGCAATTATACTGATGTTTAGGCTACTGATATGTGATGGCGCCGGAGGGGATGGCTGCCGTCTTATCGGCTCTTAACTTGTTACTGTCTCTTATGACTGAAAAGAGCTTCTGGACATCAGAACTGAGATTATTCACCTCAGATTAGACAAAGAGTTTTTCTTCAATGAGTCGGACGGGAGGGATATACTACAGACACCCGACCAGGCCCCGATCACCGTCATTCGCTGGGCAAGGAAACAGAGTTTTCACTGAGACCAACGGGACATTCAAAACTGTAATATCTTGTGTTTCACCGAGTCGTGGCTCAATGACGACATTGAGAACACACAGCTGGCGGGTTATACACTATCAGCAGGATAGAACAGCAGCATCTGGTAAGACATGGGGCGGGGGCCTAAGCATATATGTAAACAACAGCTGGTGCACGATATCTAAGGAAGTCTCAAGGTTTTGCTCGCCTGAGGTAAACCTCAAGTATCTCATGATAAGCTGTAGAACACACTATCTACCTAGAGAGATTTCATCCATATTTTTCACAGCTGGCGCTCCTAGTGGCAGGGTACTTTAATGCAGGGAAACTTAAATCCGTTAAATGTGCAACCAGAGGAAAAAACATTCTAGACCACATTTACTCCACACACAGAGACGCGTACAAAGCTCTCTCTCGCCCTCCATTTGGCAAATCTGACCATTTATTATATCCTCTTGATTCCTGCTTACAAACAAAAATTAAAGCAAGAAGCACCAGTAGCTCCGGGCTATAAAAAAGTGGTCAGATGAAGCAGATGCTAAACTACAGGACTGTTTTGCTAGCACATACTGGAATATGCTCCTGGATTCTTCTGATGGCATTGAGGAGTATACCACGTCTGTCACAGGCTTTATCAATAAGTGCATCAAGGACGTCGGCCCACAGTGACTGTACGTACATAACCCAACTAGAAGCCATGGATTACAGGCAACACTCGCACTGAGCTAAAGGTTAGAGCTGCCGCTTTCAAGGAGTGGGACTCTAACCCGGAAGCTTATAAGAAATCTCGCTATTCCCTCCAAAGAACCATCAAACAGGCAAAGCGTCAATACAGGACTAAGATCGAATCGAACTACACCGGCTCTGATGCTCGTCGGTTGTGGCAGGGCTTGCAAACTATTAAAGATTTACAAAGGGAAACACAGCCAAGAGCTGTCCAGTGACACAAGCCTACCAGATGAGCTAAATAACTTCGATGCTCGCCTCGAGGCAAGTAACACTGAAACATGCATGAGAGATGTGAGTAAGAACTTTAAACAGGTCAACATTCACAAGGCCGCAGGGCAAGGTGGATTACCAGTAAGTGTACTCCGAGCATGCGCTTGACCAACTGGCAAGTGTCTTCCCTGACATTTTCAACCTCTCCATGTCTGAGTCTGTAATACCAACATGTTTCAAGCAGACCAACATAGTCCCTGTGCCCAAGAACACTAAGATAACCTGCCTAAATGACTACTGACCCGTAGCACTCACGTCTGTAGTCATGAAATGCTTTGAAAGGCTGGTCATATGGCTCACATCAACACCATTATCCCAGAAACCCTAGACCCACTCCAATTTGCCTACCACACCAACAGATCCACAGATGATGCAATCTCTATTGCACTCCACACTGACCTTTCACACCTGGACAAAAGGAACATGTGACGCCCTGACCTTAGTATTCTTTGTTTTCTTTATTGGTTAGGTCAGGGTGTGACATGGGTGATGTATGTGTTTTTGTCTATGGTTAGTTGCCTGTGTCTGCACTTGTTTATATATAGCTTCACGTTTGTTTTGTTGTTTTGTAAAGTGTTTGTTTGTTTGTTTAAGTGTTCTTCGTTTCAGTAAATAAGAAGAATGTATTCACATCCCGCTGCGCCTTGGTCTCCTCCATACAACGAACGTGACAGAACACTTGTGCGAGAATGCTATTAATTGACGACAGCTCAGCGTTCAATACCATAGTGCCCTCAAAGCTCATCACTAAGCTAAGGACCCTGGGACTAAACACCTCCCTCTGCAACTGGATCCTGGACTTCCTGACGGGCCGTCCCAGGTGGTAAGGGTAGGCAACACATGCGCCACGCTGATCCTCAAAACGGGGGCCCCTCAGGAGTGCGTGCTCAGTCCCCTCCTGTACTCCCTGTTCACTCATGACTGCACAGTTAGGCAAGACTCCAACAACATCATTAAGATTGCTGATGACACAACAGTGGTAGGCCTGATCACCAACAATGATGAGACAGCCTATAGTTAGGAGGTCAGTGACCTGACCATGTGGTGCAAGGACAACAACCTCTCCCTCAACATGATCAAGACAAAGGAGATGATTGGGGACTTCAGGAAAAGGAGGAGCACGCCCCCAATTCTCATCGACTGGGCTGCAGTGGAGCAGGTTGAGACTTTCAAGTTCTTTGGTGTCCACATCACCAACAAACTAACATGGTCCAAGCACACCAAGACAGTCGTGAAGAGGGAAGGATAACACATATTCCCCATCAGGAGACTAAAAAAATTTGGCATGGGTCCTCAGATCCTCAAAAGGTTTTACAGCTGCACCATCGAGAGCATCCTGGTTGACTGGTAGCATCACTGCCTGGTATGGCAACTGCTCGGCCTCTGACTGCAAGGCACTACAGAGGGTAGTGTGTACAGCTCAGTACATCACCGAGGCCAAGCTTTCTGCCATCCAGGACCTCTATATCAGGCGGTGTCAGAGGAAGGCCCTAAAAATTGTCAAAGACTCCAGCCACCCTAGTCATAGACTGTTCTCTCTGCTTCTGCACAACAAGTATTACCAGAGCTTCAAGTCTAGATCCAAGAGGCTTCTAAACAGCTTCTACCCTCCTAAGACTCCTGAACAGCTTATCAATTGGCTACCTAGACCATTTGCACTGCCCCCCCCTTCTCCGCTGCTGCTACTCTCTGTTATTATCTATGCATAGTCACTTTAATAACTCTACCTACATGTACATATTACCTCAATTACTTTGACACCGGTGCCCCCGCACATTGACTCTGTACCGGTACTCCCTGTATATAGCCCCGCTATTGTTATTTACTACGGCTCTTTAATTATTTGTTATTCTTATCTCTTACTTTTTTGGGGGGTATTTTCTTAAAACTGCATTGTTGGTTTAGGGCTTGTAAGTAAGCATTTCACTCTAGGCTGTATTCAGCGCATGTGACAAATACAATTTGATTTGATTTTTTCATCATTTGACCGCGTGTCTTGACTGTGCGTCTTGGTGGTTGGGTTATTATTATTTTTGGGTTGTTATAAAAAGAAGCTGTTACCATGTTCTGACACATATGCTTTCTGTTTAATAGTTTTAGCAAAGGCACTCCACGAATAAAATTGATTGAACACAATTTCTGTGTTGTCTGTGTTTTTTTGTTTTTACATATTGCCCGCAGTAACATAAACTAATGAAAATGCTATTGTGTTATTAAACATTTCAATGTATTCTAATGTTACCCAAGTCCTTCATAAACACAACCAAATGATTATTTTTGTGATTGCAAATGACTGCACATTAGCTTGAAGGGGTGTCCCTCAAAGCCCAGCAGTTCCAGTGTTAAAGGGGTACCTTGGTATTTTGGCAATGAGGCCATTTATCTACTTCACCGGAGTCAGATGAACTCGTGGATACCATTTTTGTCTCTGCGCCCAGTATGAAGGAAGTTAGAGGTACTTTCGTGAGGTAATGCTAACTAGCGTTAGCGCAATGACTGGAAGTTTATGGTACCATTGACTTCTAGCAGATACCATAGACTTCCAGTCGTTGTGCTAAAGCTAGTTAGCAACTGCACTAGAGCTAGTTAGCATCTTCCTTCAAACTGCACACAGAGACATAAATATAGTATCCACAAATTCATCCTAATCTGGAGAAGTAGATAAGGGGTTTTGCCAAAATCCCGAAGTATCCCTTTAAGTGCAATTCCTTGTTCCTGCTCCTCAACCCCACTCAAGGCTGAGCTGGGGAACATCTGCGGACGCGTTCAACTTTCATGAGCCTTAAGACTGCTTTAGGCTTTTAACCACTGTAATGTATTTAACGCATGCATGACTCTCATCCCACCGCCCGCATTAACGGAGAGGGGACGGGGGGAACCAGAGAACGGTGGAGAGGAGAGGATGGAGAGAACGTGGCGACTAAGGCTGCTAAATAAAGGATGAGGTGATAAAGTGAGGGAGTGGTACGCGGCTGCTGCCAAGACATCCCATTTAGAACTATCCTTCAAATATTTATCTTCGTCAGGCTACTCGGCCATCTGAGACAGATATTGTTCCCTCTCCACATAACAAATTGATGGTGTGTGTGTGTGTGTGTGTGTGTGTGTGTGTGTGTGTGTGTGTGTGTGTGTGTGTGTCTGTGTGTGTGTGTCCCATTCCTTTATGAACAGCCCCCGAAGACAATCTTTTACACTTAACGTCCATCTCGACAGAGCCCTCAGCGAAGCGTTATGGGTCACTCGTAATGCCTGCACTGTGTGAGTGTTTATGTTGACACAGTTTTATTAAGTCAAGACCTGTTTCAGCGCCTCAGGCTTGTTGTTTTCCTTCTGCCGAGAAGAACAGCGTACCAGAAGTGATTTGACTGATGCGGCGTTTACGGCGACGTGAACGCAGTCCATTCAGAACAGCACACCACCTCACAGTCAATACCGTTTAGAACGGAGAGAACTGAATTTAATGCCTTACACAACGAAGGAGGGAAGAGCAGAACCAGCCAGATTTGTATTTTTCTCCTCTCTAAAACAGATTAGAATTACAGTGTAATCCTATTATAGAGAGTGTTATTCATTTTGTTGTGTTCCCACTGGCCTATGTGTAACTGCCTGTGTTCTCTGGCTGGCAAGGGAAAGGTTATTTGCAGCTGTATAGCATTGGGGAGAAAACATTCCAGCAGCTCTTTTCCTCAGACCTACACTACTACATCTTTGTTGTCACTCATTATCTTGTTTTGGATAACAAAGCAGTTGTGTGTCTGAGTCAGCACTAAGGGGTATTAGAAAAACACAATAATAGTCACTGAGACAAGATTTTAATCCAGTGCCTACTGCAGAGGAAACAGAAGGCAAGAAAACACTCAGTCTGATCATGTATTGTAGGCACACACGTGTGCACAAAGGCACACGTATGATGGCATGCATACAAACACATGCAAATGGAAATGAAACACCAAACACACACCCATGCATGCACGCACGCACACACACACCCTAACTTCACAGAATTCCCTACAATAAAGGAGGGGGAGAAATTTGTTTCAATTTGTATTCTAGCAAAAAGCAGCATGCCTGTATTCACAGCCCAGTTGGTATGCATATATAACTTGACAGAAATCACAAGGTGTTATGACAGAAACAGCCAGGTCGGCTGCACCCGAATGAGGTTTTAAGGGAGAATTCTCCTTGCTTCATTTGCTCTCTCTATACTAACTCTTCACTTTCAATTAGAGACGAGAGATTTTCACTTTCCCCCTCTATCTTGAAGCCTCTAACCAACCCCTTTCTTTTCTTCTACCTTCTCAGCTGAACCATGTGGCAACAGTTAATACCATCCCTGCTTTACGGCGGCCCAATCATTATCTCATAATTCTTCATAATTTCAGTCATAATATGTACCATTTGAATTGTCATGCCGGGTAATGGATTAGCGCTCTAGCGCTCGATTCCACATTCATTTTTCTCTCAATATGTGGTTGACAAGGATTCATTTACGAGGGTAATTCTCTGAGCGTATGAAGGGAGTGAATATGGAGGGGAATTGTGTGCTGAAACTAATTGGGACCCGTGTTCAAATGGAAAATGCATTTTGTCACCCCGGTTGGGAACTATTTACATTTTGTCGCCCTGGTTGGTAAATATTTACTGATGAAAGTTAGGTACTGTTGAAGGCTAGCAAAGGCTAATGTTTTTGGCAAACTGGGTTGCTACAGTACTGTATCTACAATGTCTACAAAAGAGAAATTAGAAAAACTCACATACGCCCCCAGTTATGTCAAGCACCTAGATACTGTACATTACAATGGCCCATATGATCCCGTTATGAACATTATACTGAACACTGTACTGTCCTGTGAAGTTACAATAGCGCTGGAAGACAATGTCAGCCGACTCAGCTTCTTGGATCTGGAGTCATGGATGGAAGGCAACATGACGTGTTGTAGGTTACTTCCCCATTCCCCCCTCTACTCATAATGAAATAACAGTCGCCTATAATGACGTCTCATTATTAAAGGGATACCTCGGGATTTTGGCAATGAGTAAATGTTTATGTCTCTGCGTGCTGTTTGAAGGAAGATGCTAACTAGCGCAACTTCTGGAAGTCCATGGGTATCTGCTAGCATGCAGATACCCATAGATGGGTCTTCAGGGGTGTCCAATCCTGTCCCTGGAGAGCTACCTTCCAACCCCAGTTGTAACGAACCTGGTTCAGTTTATCAACGAGCTAATTATTATTAGAATCAGGTGTGCTAGATTAGGGTTAGAGTGAAAACCTACAGGATGGTGGCTCTCTAGGAACAGGGTTGGAGAGCCCGGGTTTAAAAGGATCAGTCACAATATCTGCAGGGCAGTTTCTGTGCGCCTTTGTGTGTGTGTGTGTGTGTGTGTGTGTGTGTGTGTGTGTGTGTGTGTGTGTGTGTGTGTGTGTGTGTGTGTGTGTGTATGCACAAGTAAACGTGTGTGTGTAAGAGAGAGAAAGAGAGTGTCTGTGTGTGAGAGATTGTGTTGTGTGTGTTTGAGTGTGTGTGTGTTTGAGTGTGTGTGTGTGTGTGTGTGTGTGTGTGTGTGTGTGTGTGTGTGTGTGTGTGTGTGTGTGTGTGTGTGTGTGTGTGTGTGTGTGTGTGTGTGTGTGTGTGTGTGTGTGTGTGTGTGTAAACACATGACTTCATTGCCAATCTTAGATTAAAGCTTTTCGATAAAGGTTTTTGCCTACTGAGACATGTAGGTAATCTACATAGAAATTATAAGATGTATAATTTACATGGATAGTTTCAACATCAATTACATTGGCATGTATTAGAGTAACGTAAATACTATGACGAGAGAGAGTACACAGAACTTTATTAGAGATATCATTTTGCGTGGCAGAGGCCTCGGCCTAGGTACTGCTGGATCCTGCTATCTTAACACGTATTGACAGACACTAATTATTTGTCGCTAATGCTAGCTGAAGTCCCTTCATTATGTTGGACCTGCTCTCATGAAAATGTAATCAAAAGTAAGTGCAGGAGACTGCTTTGTTGATGTTAGAAACATTGTCCGACTGGTATTGAGGGAATTGTGCAGTTTACAGGTGAAAATGGTAAAGACAATGCACACACACTCACACACTGGGGCAGGGGTACTCAAATGCAGAAAAGTCTGGTGGGAGGAGCTATAGGACGGGCTCTTTGTATTGGCTGGAACTGAATAAATGGAATGGAGTCAAATACAGTTGAAGTCGGAAGTTTACATACACCTTAGCCAAATACATTTAAACTCAGTTTTTCACCATTCCTGACATTTAATCCTAGTAAAAATTCCCTGTCTTAGGTCAGTTAGGATCACCACTTTATTTTAAGAATGTGAAATGTCAGAATAATAGTAGAGAGAATGATTTATTTAAGCTTTTAATTCTTTCATTACATTCCGAGTGGGTCAGAAGTTTACATACACTCAATTAGTATTTGATAGCATTGTCTTTAAATTGTTTAACTTGGGTCAAGCTTTTCAGGTAGCCTTCCACAAGCTTCCCACAATAAGTTGGGTGAATTTTGGCCCATTCCTCCTGGCAGAGCTGGTGTAACTGAGTCAGGTTTGTCGGCCTCCTTGCTCACACACGCTTTTTCAGTTCTGCCCACAAATTTTCTATAGGATTGAGGTCAGGGCTTTGGGATGGCCACTCCAATACCTTGACTTTGATGTCCTTAAGTCATTTTGCCACAACTTTGGAAGTATGCTTGGGGTCATTGTCCATTTGGAAGACCCATTTGCGACCAAGCTATAACTGATGTCTTGAGATGTTGCTTCAATATATCCACATAATTTTAATTCCTCATGATGCCATCTATTTTGTGAAGTGCACCAGTCCCTCCTGCAGCAAAGCAACCCCAAAACATGATGCTGCCACCCCCGTGCTTCAAAGGTTGGGATGGTGTTCTTCGACTTTCAAGCCTCCCTCTTTTTCCACCAAACATAACGATGGTCATTATGGCCAAACCGTTATATTTTTGTTTCATCAGACCAGAGTACATTTCTCCAAAAAGTACGATCTTTGTCCCCATGTGCAGTTGCAAACCATAGTCTGGCTTTTTATGGCGGTTTTGGAGCAGTGGCTTCTTCCTTGCTGAGCGGCCTTTCAGGTTATGTAGATATAGGACTCTTTTTACTGTGGATATAGATACTTTTGTACCTGTTTCCTCAAGCATCTTCACAAGGTCCTTGTTCTGGGATTGATTTGCACTTTTCACACGAAAGTACATAAGTAGCTCTAAGAGACAGAATGCTTTTCCTAGTAGTATGACGGCTGTGTGGTCCCATGGTGTTTATACTTCTGTACTATTGTTTCTACAGATGAACATGGTACCTTCAGGCATTTGGAAATTGCTCTCAATGATGAACCAGACTTGTGGAGGTCTACAATTTTTTATCTGAGGTTTTGGCTGATTTCTTTTGATTTTCCCATGATGTCAAGCAAAGAGGCACTGAGTTTGAAGGTAGGCCCACAGGTACACCTCCAATTGACTCAAATGATGTCAATTAGCCTATCAGAAGCTTCTAAAGCCATAACATAATTTTCTGGAATTTTCCAAGCTGTTTAAAGGCACAGCCAACTTAATGTATGCAAACTTCTGACCCACTGGAATTGTGATACAGTGAATTATAAGTGAAATAATCTGTCTGTAAACAATTGTTGGAAAAATTACTTGTGTCATGCACAAAGTAGATGTCCTAACCAACTTACCAAAACTATAGTTTGTTAAAAAGAAATTTGTGGAGTGTTGAAAAACAAGTTTTAACCTCTTGAAACTAGGGGGCACTAATTTTCATTTTTGGAAAAATAACGTTCCCAAAGTAAACGGGCTATTTTTCAGGACCAGATAATAGAATATGTATATAATTGACAGCTTAGGATAGAAAACACTCTAAAGTTTCCAAAACTGTAAAAATATTGTCTGTGAGTATAACAGAACTGATATTGCAGGAGAAAGCCTGAGAAAAATCCAATCAGGAATTTACTCTTATTTAGAAACCTCTGCGTTCCTATGCGTCCCTATTAAGCAGTGAAAGGGATATCAACCAGATCCCTTTTTCTATGGCTTCCCTAATCTGTCTAGTTTCACAAGACATAGTTTCAGGCTTTTATTTTGAAAAATGAGCGTGAGCGACAATGCGTCAGTGGTATGTGTGCGTAATAGACAAATGCGGACATTGTTTCTCTCGCTCCTACTAAGAAGCCAACTGACCCGGTTGATATATTATCGAATAGATATTTGAAAAACACCTTGAGGAATGATTATAAAAAACGTTTGCCATGTTTCTGTCAATATTATGGATCTAATTTGGAATATTTTTCGGCGTTGTCATGACCGCAGTTTCCGGTGGATTTCTCAACCAAATGTGAAGAACAAATGGAGGTATTTCGGCTATAAAAATCATCTTTATGGAACAAAATGAACATTTGCTGTCTAACTGGGAGTCTCATCAGTGAAAACATCTGAAGATGTCATCAAAGGTAAACGGTTAATTTGATTGCTTTTCTGATTTTCGTGACCAAGCTTCCTGCTGCTAACTGGACATAATGCTATGCTAAGCTATCAATAAACTTACACAAATGCTTGTCTTGCTTTGGCTGTAAAGCATAATTTCAAAATCTGAGATGACAGGGTGATTAACAAAAGGCTAAGCTGTGTTTCACTATATTTCACTTGTGATTTCATGAATATGAATATTTTCTAGTAATATTTTTTGTCCGTTGCGTTATGCTAATTAGTGTCAGTTGATGACAATTCTCCCGGATCCGGGATGGGTAGTTCCAGGTTAATGACTCCAATCTAAGTTTGTGTAAACTTCTGACTTCAACTGAATGTGGTTTCCATATGTTTTATGTGTAGGATACCATTCCATCTATTCCATTCCAACCATTGAAATGAGCCTGTCCTCCGATAGCTCCTCCCACGAGCCCTCTCTGCTCAAATGCTATTTTAGAAGGTCAGTTCACACAAATGTCCTAAGTGGTAAAGGTCCAGATGGATATTGTCATTGATCAGCTTAGTAACAAAACCCCCACCTCGCTACCCATGCGACCCCAAAATGTTCACACCTCTCTTGTTGGCAGAGAGAAAAATATTTCCTGAAATTCTACACATCTTCCATGTCTTATGTGTGATCATATGATTCCAGGAGTCGAAATCCGACCATGTGTTTTTAAAGTTGGGACCCGAGATCTATTTTGACCCATTCTGGGGCCGTATCCGGCCCTCGGTCAGCCTGCACTAAGGTGAACTGACGTCCTCGATTTCAGGGACAGTCCCCGGTTTTAGTGGTGTAACGGTTTTCTTTAGGTGAAAGAGAGTCAGACCAAAATGCGGCGTGGCTATTGCGATCCATGTTTAATGAAACAAAGTAAACTAGAATCAAAATACAAAAACAATAAACGTAACACGAAAACCGGGCCGCCAGTGCAGCCAGTCAGCCAGGGGCCGCCAGTGCCGCCACTCAGCCCAGAGCCGCCAGTGCCGCCACTCAGCCCAGAGCCGCCAGAGCCCCTCAGCCCAGAGCCCCTGCCCCTCAGCCAAGAGCCCCTGCCCCTCAGCCAAGAGCCCCTGCCCCTCAGGGCTGAGGGGCTCTGGCGCCTCTGGGCTGAGGGGCTCTGGCGCCTCTGGGCTGAGGGGCTCTGGCGCCTCTGGGCTGAGGGGCTCTGGCGCCTCTGGGCTGAGGGGCTCTGGCGCCTCTGGGCTGAGGGTCTCTGGCGCCTCTGGGCTGAGGGGCTCTTGGCTGAGGGGCAGGGGCTCTTGGCTGAGGGGCAGGGGCTCTTGGCTGAGGGGCAGGGGCTCTGGGCTGAGGGACCCTGGCGGCTCTGGGCTGAGTGGCGGCACTGGTGGCCCCTGGCTGACTGGCGGCCCCTGGCTGACTGGCAGCCCATGGTTGACTGGCGGCCCCTGGTTGACTGGTGGCACTGGCGGCCCCTGGCTGACTGGCGGCACTGGCGGCCCCTGGCTGACTGGCGGCACTGGCGGCCCCTGACTGACTGGTGGCTCAGGCGGCGCTGGGCAGACGGGTGGCTCAGATGGCGCTGGGCAGACGGGAAGCTCAGATGGCGCTGGGCAGACGGGAAGCTCCAGCAACGCTGGGCAGACGGGAAGCTCCGGCAACGCTGGAGAGGAAGGCTCTGGCAGCGCTGGACTGAGTAGCTCTGGCGCCTCTGAACTGAGGGGCGGGAGCTCTGGTAGCGCCGAACAGGCGGGAGACTCCGGCTGCGCTGGAGAGGAGGAAGGCTCCGGCAGCGCTGGACAGGCGGGAGCCTCTGTAAGGATGAGCCGGAGAGACAGCCTGGTGCGGGGGGCTGCCACCGGAGGGCTGGTGCATGGAGGTGGTGACGGATAGACCGGACCGTGCAGGCGCACTGGAGCTCTTGAGCACCGAGCCTGCCCAACCTTACCCGGTTGAATGGTCCCGGTCGCCCTGCCAGTGCGGCGAGGTGGAATAGCCCGCACTGGGCTATGCAGGCGAACTGGGGACACCGTGCGCAAGGCTGGTGCCATGTAAGCCGGCTCAATACTCACTCTAGCCCGGCCGATACGTGGAGCTGGATACGTGGAGCTGGAATGTACCGCACCGGGCTATGCACCCGCACTGGGGACACCATGCGCTTCACAGCATAACACGGTGCCTGTTCGGTCTCTCTAGAACCATATCAGGCCAAACATAGAACTAGACAAACTAGACATGTAACATAGAATGCCCACTCAGCTCACACCCTGACCAACCAAAACATAGAAACATACAAAGCAAACTATGGTCAGGGTGTGACAAGTGGCCTGTTCCCAGGTAGAGATGTCCCCAAAATTAGCCTCAGAATAACTACTCTGAAGTTAAATTGAGGCTGATATTTCAATAATAAAACACTGAATGCATTGAGATTTGCATGTAAAAATGTTGTCTATCCCTGTAGGCCTAACAAACTTGTTTGCTCCTGCGGCATCGCCGCAGACCTTTTATGAGAATGTTTGATCAGTGAAACAAACATTGCAACCATTGAATGAACAACTACGCCGATGGCAGGAAGTGCATGCATAGGCTACTAAACAGATGATTCTAAAAGAATAGTCTAAGATGAAGAAAACTGTGGAGGGGTAATCCATTTCTGTGTTTAAATAATACAAGTATTGAAAGGAATATAGTGGAAATGTATAGTTAAATATAGTTCAATGCTATTGTTTATAGTAGTTAGTTAAATATAGTTCCAGCTAAGATGCTCCCAAAATCTGATCTCTTTACACCGCACACACACACACACACACACACACACACACACACACACACACACTGGACCTGTCATTACTACAACCTTGTGAAAGTGGCAAACTGACACGTTTTAATTTTTTATATCAAAGGAGTGCAGTCTGGCACGACACGACGACGTGTTTCTGCGCATGAGCTATGCTCTAAAACGTCGCCATGATGTCGCCGCGAAGAGTGCTTTGGGATTTCTGCTGGAGAAGCAGTTTCTACACATCTTCATGCTGTACTGTCTTTTATGGAGTGGAGAAGTTCTCTGACCTGTGAAATCAGAGCATGGTCATCCCGACCAAGGTCAATCAGTCCAATGACTGGCTGATCGCTTTCTGTCATCACCTTCAGACCGGGACCTCAAGGACAGAGCCAATCACTGCCAGGTCAGAGGATTCTGAGAAAGCACTATAAAGTAAATATTTCTAACTAGGGGTACTGTAAGTGGAAATAACTATTTGTATGTAAGTTACCACTTATTCTACCCAACTATGTGGTAGACTGCAGTTTGTGCATTGTTTTAGTATTCTAATTGGTAGCTTGGTACTAATGGATCTTCAATCAAAACCAGTATCCAGTATTTTCCCAGGTAAGGAAATGCAATCTTACAGTGTTTTGGGCTCCCGAGTGGTGCAGCAGTCTAAGGCACTGCATCTCAGTGCAAGAGGTGACACTACAGTCCCTGGTTCGAATCCAGGCTGAATCACCCTGGGGTAGGCCAAATGTCAGTTAAACAAAGGTTCAAGAAAAAAATAAAAAATAAGACCATGCTAATTTAGACCCAATTATTCTCAAAGTGTGATTAATGTATGATCAAATAGCAACACCTACTAACATTAAAAAAGGTGGTTTATCGGCATCCCGGGTGGCGCAGTGGTCCATCGCTGTGCCACCAGAGACTCTGGGTTCGTGCCCAGGCTCTGTCGCAGCCGGCCGTGACCGGGAGGTCCGTGGGGCGACGCACAATTGGCCTAGTGTCATCCGGGTTAGGGAGGGTTTTGCCGGTAGGGAAATCCTTGTCTCATCGCGCACTAGCGACTCCTGTGGGGGGCCGGGCGCAGTGCACGCTAACCAGGTCACCAGGTGCACAGTGTGTCCTCTGACACATTGGTGTGGCTGGCTTCCGTGTTGGATGCGCGCTGTGTTAAGAAGCAGTGCGGCTTGGTTGGGTTGTGTTTCGGACGACGCATGGCTTTCGACCTTCGTCTCTCCCGAGCCCGTACGGGGGTTGTAGCAATATCACGAAATTGGGGAGAAAAGTTTTTAAAGGTGGTTTAGCATTAGAGAAACACGTGTTGTAACTGAATGTATTCAGCATTAAGTCGCTAGACCACAAATGTTAATAAGTTTGGAGTGCACTGTGATAAATGTTGATGTCCCTTTCTGAATTATGACTAGCGCCCACTGTAACCTAAACCTATTGAATATCTTCTTATGCACACACCAACACCCATGCTCCCTAGAATCGGTGAACAATGTGTCTCATCCCATGCATGCAGCATGTAGAGCGCAGCTCACTGCTTATTCCCCAAAGGAGGCTCATTTAAAAACAAACTGCCTCCTCTCTCTGAAGTATGGAGATCGCTGAAAATTACATGAAGTTACTACTGTACATACCTGCAAGGCTTATTTAAATATTACATTTGAAATCTGGTAGGTCTCAGAAGAACACTTTAAAGAGCATGATGTACATACGCCTACATAATAAACTGTCAACCAGCTAAGATATCTCTTTCCACTAAAATCCCAGCTTGATCTTTTCGTGGAACTCACTTGTTATTTCAAAGTAAAAGAGTCTCAAGTAATTCTGATGGTAAAACAACTTTTGTGATTTGGATTGGATTCCTGATCACATTTCAATGATATGTATGGCTAGGTCCTTTGTCTTAACACCAGTTTTCGTAATAATGCTAAACACACAGGGATCCGCTCATTTCAAACAGTGACTCAGCCTTGTACATATTTTTAAAAATTGTTTTTATTTACAGCAACGAATAGTTACAGGGGGAGGAGGGTGGATGAATTAGCCAATTGTAAGCTGGAGATGATAGCTTCACGAATCAAAGCTCCTATATGACATACATTAACACACAGTGAATGTAAAACTGTCGTGACCACTGAAGCTGATTAGCTTTATTATAGGAAATGCCAAATTCATCCATTTTATTTAGAGAACGGCTTGGTGTAATGCCAAGGGAGCGTACGCTCAGCTTTTCACAACAATTTGCATATTTCTCATCAATTCACTGCAATTTCACAGCAATGCTCTTTAGCAAACAGGCCAGACTTTTTGTTCTAACTTCGTGGGCTTTTCATGACAAATAACAGCATTTTGCTTCCAGTCCAACCGACAAGTTATCCTTAGACACAGGCCATTCCTTCACCATTATAATGTCCGTCATTCTTTCTGTCATGTCCTTAGCTAGCAGGAGAATAATCTACGTAATTCCCCTGTAACAGGCTAGTAAGTACAGGCAATTACAATATGCAAAACGTTTCTATTTCACACTCACATCCGTCTCTACACTCGGAAGGCAGAATTGGAACGCAGTAAGTGCTATATAACTACCTGTACACACTTGCTACAAGTGGATAACACAAATTACCCTTTTATTGTATATAATAATGTCTTATGTAAAATATTGCCATGGTAACTGGTTAGCAGCTAACAGCTGCTCTGACCAGATCTCAGTAGCCTATACATTCAGAGTTAGAGATTGTCTGGACCATGTGTGCACAAACTGTGCAAAACAGATGGCCGTAATAAACATTCTGGACAGAACACAGAACACTAATTAAAGATTCCCTCTGTCCAATAGCAGACCAGAGGAGAGGACAGCCCATCAATAGGCAATGTTATTCTTGTATGCTTGGACACTGAGGAGCTATGGGTCAGTCTGGAGTTAGTGCAGCCAGAGGTGGCCTTATATCCCTTTAAATTAGTCGGAAATTACAGGAAATTGAGTCGTAGATTAGAGGAAGTGGCCCATTAAAGACGGGAAGGGGATGGATCTTCCTTGGGCTGGGGAGGTCACTCTAAATTGACTAATCAGGGGTAGAGGGATCACTTCTCTGGGGCTGGACAATAACGGAAGATCACCGAAGCTATCCGCATGCAGCTCATACAACCTTTGGTTGAAAGTATTGAAACAATAAATTGTTTGACATTTTAACATATGTACCCCCCAAAACTACAAAATCAAAATCGTCTTTCTCATCTCCTCATTTATCCCTCATATAATCTAATATGTTTGCTTCTGTGTTTTATTAGGATTCAATGTCTGCTGTTTGTTGGTGTGTTCCTTGGGGCCCTCTCACTACCCACAATACCATTCTCTGCAGATTCTCTGCAGATATTCCAGATATTCCTTGATTGGCCACTGTGGTCTTGTTCCCAAACAAAAGGCCCCAAGATAGGGCTGTCCAAAAAACTCCTGCTAAAATCGATTGACCCAGTCAACCATAACCCTTTTACTCTCTACTTTAACTCAAGCATTGGCACAGTCAAAAAGGACTGAAGAGAGAAATAGTGAGAAAACAAGAAAGAGAAAAAGGAGGAGAGAAAGAGAGATGTTTATAAGTATGTGCATTAGTGATGTGACAAATGTAAACATTTTCTAAACATTTAAACAGATTTTTATTGGTTTTCCGTTAAAACAATAATAACAATTCATAAAATTCCATGTGAAATCACAATGCAGAATATGGTCCTATTGTGTATGACTGCTAGGGGGCAATGAAGTTCTATCTACCTCAGTCTGAATAGGCTGAATCTCAAACCGGACACTTGGCCCCTAAGCCCTTTCTTGAGTGGCCACTTGCTGTTCGATAGTGGTCACTCCAGTCTACAAGTGTTTTGGCCACAATTTGCATTGAAACGATGTGCACTCAACCTCACAACTGCCAATTATCAATATTCAAACATTTTAAATCCATTCACGAACATTGTCTCCGCCTATCTTGTGCATGATTCACTTGCTATGAAACATGTGCATGGGGCCAGACACAGACGCATACTCTGATAGACAGTGAGAAAGCATACAGGTCGCCAGTGATTTCATCAGCTAATTTAGCTTGTTGTAGGCTTCCTGCTGCTAGCTAGCTTCACTGACAAACAGTGGGATTGAATGTTAGCTAGCTAGCTAAGGATATTGGGCACTGCACTGATAAACAGCATGTAGCTTATCTACGATAGTTTGACAGCTTGCTGATGAAGTTGTAGACAATGTTCCCAGCAGTCAGTCCGTACTTCAGCATGTTTACAGCAACAATCGCTACATTGTAATGTCGGGTGAGCTAAAAACACCGCAGTAGACTTGATTCTGTACTGATTCGGGGCAGAGCAGGCTGTTCGCTGCTGTCGCTAGCCTTTTTCTGCTATTTTTCCGATTTAAGGACGATGATTTGCCATGGATACATACATATCTCCTTACAGAATTGTTGCGTTAGGTTCCTCATTAAATGTTTCCCTTAATGATTATAATAGACCTGTTAGTGGTACTTTTGTGACAACTTCACTGGGATTTTAATTTTGTGGAAGAGGGAAAAAAAACAATGTTTTTCGGTTAGGGATTTTCTCTTAATGTTAACGTCCCAATTTTGTTTAACTTTTAAATGTTCACACCCCTAATGTGCATCATTGGAAGAAAGACACAAATCTTGGTTGAGAATCAAATAAAATTGAATCCCCTGTGACTTAGTTGGTAGACCATGATGCTTGCATCGCCAGGGTTGTGGGTTTGATTCCCGTGCGGGACCAGTATGATTTTCTTTTTTAAGTACGAAAAATGTAAGCACCTGACGCTCTGGATAAGAGCATCTGCTAAATTGAAAAAAAATGTTAATGTCAAAATTTGTCAAAATCAGCAGCAAAGTTTTGAACCGAAAGACAGCGGAGAATAAAGAGAGGAGAAAAAAATGGTCAAAGTCGAACGCGAGAATGTCTTTCAAAAGTGAGGCCACAGACTCTGCGGCACAATTGAGACAATCCTTATCTGGAGGCAGGGAGGAGAAAGACTTCTTTATTATAGAGCAGATTAAATGTAATGGCTGACAACTTGTCAGGAGTGGAGAGGTGCCCTCACCTTCAACAACGAGACAGAGAGGGAGAATTTTTTTTGTTGAAAAAAAAATAAGATCAAGAAGAAGTGATTGAAATATGTTCCAAATCAGCAGGTCCACACACACACTCCCTCTGTATCCATCCCTTCCTTCTCTCTCTCTCCAGTTATACCTCCTTAGAGCTCGATAATCCAAATCCAGGAGACAGAAAGATAAAAGCGCTACAAACTTCCCTGTCTGCCAGGTTGGGACGGTCTCCTCAGTGAAAGGAAAGCTGAGCTATTTATTTCTCAGTCATCCGTGAACTGTTCAACCCACTGTATTGTTGTATTTATACCCACCCCAAGCACACCACTGGCCTACTAAAACACTGTCATGATACCCTCAACCTGCTACTCACTGATAAAGTTCCCTACAAATTGAACTTAAGAGCCAATTTTTACATTAATCGTTTTTTTATTTTGTCTGCAGCAAGTGTTCAAATACACATAATAGAGGAAAAATACTATTTGGGTGGAAGAGCGAGAGAGAGAGCGAGAGCGAGAGAATGAGAGAGCGAGAGAGAGAGAGAGAGAGAGAGAGAGAGAGAGAGAGAGAGAGAGAGAGAGAGAGAGAGAGAGAGAGAGAGAGAGAGAGAGAGAGAGAGAGAGAGAGCGAGAGAGAGAGAGAGAGAGAGAGCGAGAGAGAGAGAGAGAGAGAGAGAGAGAGAGAGAGAGAGAGAGAGAGAGAGAGAGAGAGAGAGAGAGAGAGAGCGAGAGAGAGAGAGAGAGAGAGAGAGAGAGAGAGAGAGAGAGAGAGAGAGAGAGAGCGAGAGAGCGAGAGAGCGAGAGAGAGAGAGAGAGAGAGAGAGAGAGAGAGAGAGAGAGAGAGAGAGAGAGAGAGAGAGAGAGAGAGAGAGAGAGAGAGAGAGAGAGAGAGAGAGAGAGAGAGAGAGAGAGAGAGAGAGAGAGAGAGAGAGAGAGAGAGAGAGAGAGAGAACATAAAGAAATAGAATGTTAGAAAGAGAGAAATATTGTCTCCGCCGCTGCATTCTGTGTTTGGGCATTGCAAAATTATTTTCCCAATGGACATTTGCATATGAATGAGAATACAACAGTGCTAGAGGAAGAAACCCAGGGTGGCCCATATAATGGGTTTCCATTTATTCAAATTTATCAGGCGAAATTGGTTCAGTAGCTAATGAAACGGTCTCAGAGCAGCTGACCTTTTTCAGCCTGGCTTTTCTAAAAAGACGTCGGGTCACGAATGGGCAGGTGTGGTTGTATGTGCATGTGTGTGTGTGAGAGCATGCGTGCGTGCGTGCGTGCGTGCGTGCGTGCGTGTGTGTGTGACAGTAAGGACTGGGGTCTGTGTATTCAGGGACTGAACAATGCCAACGTCAATGAAAAATAAAGCCCTCTACATCTTTTCTCCACCTATTCCAGCAACAATTGCAAGCCGATAATGGGGAAGCTCTCTGTCCCAAAGACAGCAGATTGTCCACTACAACTCCGCAGCAAAACTCTCTCACCCCTATTCAATCAAACTCAGAGACCGGGCTTTGAGGATAAGATTAAAACTTGCTTTCTTGAACAGGTAGACTATTTCAGCATTCCTCTGGTACTTACTCTTAGAGATATGCCAAATTCTATACTGTAATAACCAATTAATACCTGTTTTATTGTTTTGACAGTCCTCTAACTGAGCTAAATCAATGCACACGTCAGAGATAAAGAACTTGCTACCAAATAGTGGCAACTGTTAGCTAAAGTGCCCAGTGTTAGGTAAAGTCCTGGTCAGATATCCATGGTTCCCCGCTGTTGACCCACAAAAAAAATTTGCTGGTGGGTGGAATGAAAACCTTTCAACCTACGGGTTGGCTCACGGTTCAGAACAATTATATGCGGGTCGGAAACGTTTGTTGCATTGTGTTGCAAATTCCATTCTGTGAGCAGACATATAGGTTACCAGCCACACATGCAGTTAATCAGGGTATTGTCCATTACTTATGTGGTGCTGAAACGTATGTTTTATAGCCCCACGTGAGAAAACGTTGCCAGGATTAGCCTTCTCTCCCTGGCTAGCCTGACTCACACAAAAATAGATAACATTACCAGAGAAATAAAACGATTATGAAATGCATTGTGGAAACAGGTGCTGCGTAAGTGAAATCTCTGGTTTGGGATTTTGGAGCCATTGTGGACAAGAACAACAACCCGGTAGATGGATACACAGCCTACCAAAAGTGCAAGCAGGTATTTTTTATGATAGGCTAATTCAGTTTATTATCAGTTACATTTTTACTTTCATTCAGGCTTTCATTCATTTAGACCACAGGCCATATAAAGTTTAAACAGGTGTGGCTGGTAAAAGTTTGAGTATGTCTATAGCCTACTAAAATAATGTATTTTTATATTCAATTCTGGGAATTGTTTTATTTAAGTTTCAATGAAACTGTTTGATTATATAAACACTGTTGAATGTAAAGGTCTTGTTTTGCTATGTCGCCTATCGACTCTCATCAGGTAAGAAGACCCTTTTTTTCCCAGAGCGATTTGAGTTGCCAATGTGCCACATCTCATTGCGAAAACACAAATATATCGTTCTTAATTCATGGCATGACTTCATTTGATCCAAATGTTGAATAGACATGCTGACAAATTCATGTAGGGAGGGGAATAACTGAATACTACTCTGGAGTCATAAAAACAATCAAATCAACCGGCTCTCGGAACAACTCTATGCAGGTGGGTCGGGTTGCAGGATGAAAACCGGTGCTGATGTCGGGTATCAGGTGGGACTCGGAATTGATGTGGCTGGCGTGGGGTGGATGCTTTTCCAAAAAATGGACCCGTGTGCAGGACTATACTCTAAATTTCTACTTTAAAAGGCAGAAATCCACATTTAAAAAATCCTTGGTAATAAAGAAATCATGACTGATTAATGCAAAATCATTTCGCATATTAATAACTAGTTCAAATGCCAGTTGGCACTCAAAATTTAAAGATAAACTACATAATTTAATGACCATTTAGGTGACGCATGTATTATCATTACTGATGCATTATTAATGTTGCAATATGAATAATTTATGGTTGGTAATACAAAGAACACTGAGTTCTGACAGAGAGGGATAGAGGGGCTGTGGGTCGCTACGGTAGCACTGTAGGGTTCCCTACGACTCCAATACAATTACCAGAGCAATCAACCAGCGACTACAGTCAACATCAGGGCCATTTTAAGAATACTGACATGAAAAAATAAGTTGAGACACTTGTCTTGTCTTGAAAGCCATTTTAGTAGTAGAAGAGAGATAGGAGATTGTTAAAGAATGACTATTTTGCATCTTTGTCACACAGTGGTGAAATGGCACTTTCAGAGCCGGGGTGATTACATTAGGATTCTAGAATCGAGTTTGCACTATTTAATTCATTTTCTTGTGTTTGGTTGACAGTATTCAATCCCTTTACGTTCCATGTAAGAATTATTTAGAAACAGAATACATTCTTACACTTACTGTTAGTGATGCACCGATACTACATTTTTGGCTGATACCGACATCCAATATTTTCCTTGCCAAAAACTGATACCAAAAACAGATATTTAACATTTTAGCGGCTTTTAAGCATTCTAGTACAGTTAAATAGTTAACACACACATGGACGCAGCGGTCTAAGGCACTGCATCTCAGTGCAAGAGGCGTCACTACAGTCCCTGGTTCAAATCCAGGCTGTATCACATCCGGCCGTAACTGGGAGTCCCATAGGGCGGCACACAATTGGCCCAGCGTCGTCCGGGTTTGGCCGGGGTAGGTCGTCATTTTAAATAAGAATTTGTTCTTAACTGACTTGCCTAGTTAAATAAAGGTTACACACACACCACACTGGCCAAAAAGGTATTTTTTTGGCATTACGAATGTCCCCATTACCAGTTAAACATCATCAAAACCTATTTCTTTCACTTACTTGTTGTTTCGTTGTTCATTTGTTCAGTCGTTTCATTCTCAACCAGGATTTCATCATACATGTCAAGAAGTGAAGTTTCAGCTCTGTCTGTCCGTGGCCTCTCTTCCTCGGTCAGCGTGTCCGTTTCCATCTTGTCCAGCTGTGTATGTAACATTTCATGTAAACCCTGTTTCTTGTCTGCATCGAAGTAGCGGCCCTTGTACATAGCATCGAGCATGGTGGCGACAGAGTAGAGAGAGAATGCCATGGGGCTGATATCGCTGGTCCAAATGTCAGTCTTAAAGCTAACAGCAGTGACGTTATTACTGTGTAACTCCGGTAGAGCAACATCTGAAAAATAGTGCACTTGGTAGTGTGCTCGACCAGTCGGCGAAAGCCAACATCACCCACGGCAGAGAACGGTTGATTGTCAAGGGCAATGAATTCCATTATCTTGGCGTTAATGGATTTCGCCTTTGAGTTGTCTCGCTGAAATGTTCTTACTCTTTCAAATGACTGCTGTTCTCGTTGACTGCTCGATCCACACAGCAGACATTGTGTGGGCTAGGCTAGGAATGCGTTGTTGCACGTGAAGCGCAAAATTTTACGTGGTGTCATTACGTCATCTACCTACGTTATATAGGTATGCACATCAGCTTTGACATCGGTTTTGCACATTGGCGTTAAACTAGACATCGGGCCGATGTCGATGTTGCCATTTTTAGCTAATATTGGCCAATTCCGATATCTTCACCGATATATCGTGCATCCTTACTTACTGTATGTATGTGTCTTGTTCACTCAACAAACTTTAGAATTAGCTCATGTCTTTAACCGGAGGCCATTTCCCATGATCTCGCTCCAACTGAGGAGTTATGATGAATCTGATATTTGTTCTTATTTGTGTTAGTTCTCAGAACTGAGAGAGAGTTCGCAGCAGCAGTGGTTATGTCCTGGGGTGAGTGACACTGTGTGGATGTCATTAACACTCTCTGCTTCCCTTCGTCCTCCTAGTGACTTCTTCACTGGCTAAGGGTTGAGTCAGAGGAGTCATGAGGACTCATTCACCTCAACTCTTACTCAGCCTTCTCACCCCTGACAATGCAATGTGTTATAGTGTTCCATTTTCTTTTGCTACCTGATGTTCTCAACTTCAGATGTTCATTGTTATTCTGTTAGCTGATGTTCCAATGCTCAAGTGTTCAATGTATTTTTATTGACGGTCCAGCTTTGAATAGACAAAAAAAAACTGAAGAAGCTTGGTAAACATCTGGAATAGGAGGAGGAAGTGTGGCTTACTGGGGTGAAACATGTGCATTCTATGACACAGCGGTAATGACAAAGTTGATTGGTTAAAGCTTGTTCTCAAAATGCGAGCTGTTGTTCTGTTGTTCTTCCTTTCTTTTTTCCAATGCAAAAGACACCCAGTTCCTCGTCTGTGAGTTTGTTTTTCGGAACGCTACACAACCTGACAGCCGCATCATGTTGATTACCCATTCAGAATCGTGCGGCATCTGGCGTTCATAAGCAGTGGGTAACAAGTCAAGTAAGTAGCACGATGACACATTTTTATCTCTCTGTATCCCAAAAGGGATTTTTACTTCAACCTTTTCACAATGCATCTACAAAAGGAAATGCACTAAAGCCTACTCTAGAGCTACACATTCAAAACTACAGATCAAAAAAAGAATAATTATCAGCAAGGACAGAAATAGCAACCTCAGAAAATTGGAAGAAAATTCTGTGCTTGAACAACATTTGGCTTTTCAACTTTTCCCGCTGCTCCACACACTAAACCTAAAAGAAAGAATCAGCAACAAAATCGAATTAATTGTTACCTCAGAGATTTTCCTTATCTCAAAACTTTAGTTTTAACCTTCCAACAGCAACCGACGTTACAGTCCACCTCTCAACACCTTCCCATCCCAAACCACAGCAATGCTAAATTACATTCTTCTCTTTTTTGGGTTGTTGTGTTTGACACGTCCTTCCTGATGTCCAAAGACGTGTGATAAATAATCTGAGGACGTCCTCTGCAATAAAGCCAGTTAATTCCAGGGGGGTCTAAATCTCAGAGCCCGCTGCAGATACTAACACAACAGTTCCATTAAAGCAAAATTAAGCGCCACAAAGGCGTTCGCCTCAGCAGAACTATACAGGGCGGCCTGTCACATTAACATAAAGCATAGCCCTCAGAAATTATTAGCGTCTCTAATCTCGAAACACTCAGACGCAGCATTGCACTGTTCAAATGACCTGTCCACGGTGATGCATCGCTGTTTTTTCCACACATACCTCTTTCTCCCTCTCTTGCGCTCTCTCTCGCTCTCTCTCCAGATTAATGTGAGCTAGAACAGAGAGGCACAGACTAATGGGAGGGCTGGAGCCTTAACTCCAGTGTGAATTCTACACAGGCTGTTGAAGGTCAACCAACACATTATCCCTCTGCTTATCAACGCTGCATTACCGCAGCGCAAACCACGCTCACATTACACCTGAGACGGACTCACACTGATGCCCTCTCCATTGTCTCTCTACTACACCGCTCCCTCACCCACCCCCCATCGCCACCCAACAAAGGGGCAAAACCCTGACATGATATTATGAAATGAAGCTCATCTCGTTCTGATAACACGGCCTCCACCTCTGTTCTTTCCCGGACCAGTGACCATGACCAACCCACAGTGCAAGGGGAATGGATTAAGAAACGTAGCTAGCTGTGATTAAAGTTTTTGGCCGCTGTGCATAACGACATGGCTTTATGGCATCGGCCGGGGGGGGGATCAATGAGAGTGATCTAGCACGCGGCAGGACAGATATAAAGAGCAGTCATGGGGAAAATAGACTGTCACCCCGCCGACCGCCCTGACTGTCCACTCGCCCCACCAGCCACCAGTCACCTCCATCAACCCCAACCATCACCTGCAGGATCTCCCCACTGGGTCTGACAGGGCACAGACAGACTCCCATGTTGCTGGGTTGGCAGATGGCTAGGCTAGACAGACATTATAGAAAGGATAAAAAGGGTATATCTACTAGATGACCATGTCAAAAAGGATAATATGGGTACCATTGATGAGATGGAAATGTAAGAAAGGATACAAAGACTCCTCTTCTAACAACAGTGCCAGAGATTGACAATGACGTGGCTCTCATCAACCCTGCCTGGTTGACAGTAGCAGGGTCAATGTTCTTGAATGTTCCAGATGTAAATAGAGTATAAGCAACTGTCATAGCTCACCACAACTGTTGGGTGCAGAACTAACGTGAATGAGTAGCTGTCAACTCATTTATTTTCTACCTGGAGTAAACCACCTGAACTCACCCACTGAACACACCCCTGTGGTTCAGACAAGAGATGATGAAGAGAAACAGGCTGAAACGGGATGAATAAAAAACGCCTATGGTTCAACAAGTCATGAAGATTTTGGTGAGAATCTACGGGACAACAGAGGGTCCCTGAAAGCCATGATGCTCCCAGAGGATAAGACTGGCCCTTCTACTTCTTCCACTTCCATGTTTCAAAGACCAATCCAAAACAAGGTCATCCAGCTTTTAAGTTCATTGTTTTAATGAAATTAGACATTCAATCAAGAGAGAGAGAGAGAGAGAGAGAGGAAGAGGGGCAAAGCTACATTAGCGTTGATGAAATATTCAGAAGACATTTCAGTCTCCAAGAGAGATGTTAAAAAGACAATCCGGAGAGGAGTACATGTCAGCTTGTGAAGTGAACATCAAATTCCTCTTTCTCTCATTGCTAAAAAAAAGACTTAACAATGAGCTTCTCTGACATAAGTATGGATGCTTTTTTCAATGGCTAAGGGTCCCATATATCTGTAGCCATATGCTAACAATAGCAACAGAGAACAGAATAAGCCGTTAATAAGATGGGATATTAAATAAGTAGCTATCTCTGAGCTGCGCAGACAGGCGTGGACGCACCACCACTGCACTTTTACTCTCGCACGCGATAGGCTACTAAAATCTTTCCAGAATGCGATCTTTTCATTCATACTACAATATACTTTACATTAGAGAGGTCTTTACAACTCTGTGATGGATGCAGGAAACACGCACAAAAAAGATATCTAACATTTAAGAGTTTGTATTCTCAGTGGTAGTACTGTTTGCCAACTAGGAACTTCCAAACTTATGGTGCATTCGGGAAGTATTCAGACCCCTTGACTTTTAACACAAGGCCTTGTTCTAAAATGGATTAAATCCTTTTCCCCCCTCATCAATCTACACACAATACCCCATAATGGCAAAGCAAAAACAGTTTTTTAAAACATTTTTGCAAAACATATTAAAAATAAAAAACTGAAATATTGCATCTACGGAAGTATTCAGACCCTTTGCTATGAGGATGAAAATTGAGCTCAGGTGCATCCTGTTTCCATTGATCATCCTTGAGATTGTTCTACAACTTGATTGGAGTCCACCTGTGATACATTTTATTGGTTGGACATGATTTGGAAAAACACACACTTGTCTATATAAGGTCCCATAGTTGACAGTGCATGTCAGAGCAAAAACAAAGCCATGAAGACGAAGGAATTATCCGTAGCACTCCGAGACTGGATTCAGTCAAGGCACAGATCTGGGGAAGGGTAAATGTCTGCAGCATTGAAAGTCCCCAAGAACACAGTGTTCTCCATCATTCTTAAATGGAAGAAGTTTGGAATCACCAAGATTCTTCCTAGAGCTGGCCGCCCGGGTCCAACTGAGCAATCGGGGAGAACGGCCTTGGTCAGGGAGGTGACCAAAACCCGATGGTCACTCTGACAGTGCTCCAGAGTTCCTCCATGGAGATGGGAGAACCTTCCAGAAGGACAAGCATCTCTGCAGCACTCCACCAATCAGGCCTTTATGGTAGAATGGCAAAATGGAAGCCACTCCTCAGTAAAAGGCACATGCCACCCCGCTTGGAGTTTGCCAAAAGGCACCTAAAGGACTCTCAGACCATAAGAAACAAGATTATCTGGCCTGATTAAACCAAAATTGAACTCTCTGGCCTGAATGCTAAGCATCATGTCTGGAGGAAACCTGGCACCAGCCCTACTTTGAAGCATGGTGGTGGCAGCATCATGCTGTGGGGTTGTTTTTTAGCGACAGGGACTGGGAAACTAGTCAGGATCGAGGGAAAGATGAACAGAGCAAAGTACAGATAGATCCTTTTAACAGGACAACGAACCTCAGCACACAGCCAAGACAACGTAGAAGTGGCTTCGGGACAAGTCTTTGAATATCGTTGAGTGGCCCAGCCAGAGCCCGGACTTGAACCCGATCGAACAACTCTGGAGAGATCTGAAAATAGCTGTGCAGCAACCCATCAAACCTGATAGAGCTTGAGAGGATCTGCAGAGAAGAATGGGAGAACTCCCCAAATAATGGTGTGTCAAGCTTGTAGCATCATACCCAAGAAAACACGAGGCTGTAATCGCTGCCAAATGTGCTCTAACAAAGTACTGAGTAAAGGGTCTGAATAGTTAAGTAAATGTAATATTTTCATTGTTTATAATACATTTGCTAAAATAATAAATAAACAGATTTTGCTTCATCATTATGGGGTATTGTGTGTAGATTGAGGGGGAAAAAACTGTTAATCCATTTTACCTTAAGGCTGTAACGTAACAAAATGTGGAAAAGTGAAGGGGTCTGAATACTTTTTGAATGCACTGTCGATGCAACAATGTATCGGAATTCCCTTCAATATTATGGTCACATTCTGGAAAGTTGTCAAATTCCGTATTCTGCGCTGTTTTCCCGATTAGAGAGGTAACCGGGACTGAAGTGCTGACACCTTCCGCTTGTAATGGTACTTGGCCCAGATCTCTTATGTAGGTTTTGTGTTAAACTATGTATCTGATGGTGTGGTTAACAGACAGCTTTGTTCAGGGAGAGAGAATCCCCCTCTGAGTGCATTAGTTTTGACTCCATTGTCATTACACATTGTTACTGTAACAGTGGCACTGTATAGGCTTGGGTGGTATACCATATATACCGCATACCAGGGTATTTACAAATAACGACGGTATGGAAGACAACATCTGTCATGGGTGATTTTGGCTTTCGCCGACTGATCGAGCACCGGTACACACTACCAAGGAGGCAGTATTTTTCAGATGTTGCCCTACCGGAGTTTGTTGAAACGCACATCAATGAGCTATTTGCTATGGGCGTCACTGCTATTAGCTTCACGTCTGACATTTGGACCAACAATGTTAGCCCCATGAGCATGCTGAGTCTGACAGCACAGTGGGTCGACGAGGAATTCGTACTGAGGAAAGCAGTACTGCATGCTCAAGAATGTGCTGGTTCTCATACCGCTGCTGTCTCTTCAATGGCATTTGAGAACATGTTTGAAACTTGGAAACATGAGCACACTCCAAACACCGACTCAAGAAATAAGCTCATCAACTGCACCTGCAGCAGACATGATATCCTCTGTCACGGGCATTGGAACGCCTGCTCAACAAAATTGCAGACACAGGCCGTTGGAGTTAAAACTTGCAAAAGTACTCAAGGCTGTGAACAAGCGATCCGGTAACATTCTCTCTGAGCCTCTTTACTGTGTCGCCACCATGCTCGATGCTAGGTACAAGGACCGCGACTTCGATGCAGACAAGAAACAGGGTTTACATGAAATGTTACATACACAGCTGGACAAGATGGAAACGGACACGCTGACCGAGGAAGAGAGGCCACGGACAGACAGAGCAGCTTCACTGCTTGACATGTATGATGAAATCCTGGTTGAGAATGAAACGACTGAACAAATGAACAACGAAACAGCACAGCAAATAAGTGAAAATATCGGTATCGGCCAAAAACGTAATATCGATGCATCCCTAGCTCCAGCTATGCGTTTTGTTTGCCAACTTGCTAGCTATAGTGGCTAGCTTGCAGGATCAAGAGTCTTGGTTACAGAAGACAACCAGTCAACCAGTCCCCCCCCCGCTGCCTAAATGTGTTTTTTTTTGCGTGTGGAAAGAAATACCGGCCAACCCTAATACTGTATCGTAGGGATGCTACTATTGGTGAACAGCCATGACTTCCAAACTAGTGAATTGACAATGTTGTTAGTTTGCCCGTCTTGGGAACAAATGTCACTGTTTGGATCAAAGCTAATAAACCCGATATGGCTTCAGTAACCTATTAACATTTTACATGACATACTGTGTATCCGACATGTAATACTGTATAGCCAACATACGGTATATCATAAATAGTCTCAGTAATGCACATGTGCTCTATAAATATCTTTAAAGACAAAGTATATTGAATAGTGTCTTTAATGTAATAGGGCCAATCATCAAGGAACGTGACTTCGCCTGAACAATGAATCCTATAGGAGACTGGGGAAGAAAATAAAAAATGAAATAAAAAGTGTTAAAAAAAAAGAGGAATATAGAAAATAAAAAGCAAGAGAGAGAAAAAAAAAAAAACAATCCTTCCACAATGGAATTATTAATCATGCAAAACATGTTGAACAGGGAGAATAATTATGCAGCTTAAATTGATAAGCCTGCTCAACAAGTAATTGGCGCCCGGCAGCTGTAATCTGGCATATTCCATTATCACTGGATCTGATAAGACTGGAGGAAGGCTAGGATGGGGGCGACACATGTGCCTTGGCCCTGTAAACCCCCCTCTCTATCCTTCGGGTTTTGTCATTCTCTCCTTTTTCCGTCTTCTCTTTTTTCTCACCCACTTCCTCTCTCTCTCTCTCACTCCCTCGCTCGCTCTTCCTTCTATCACATTCTCTCTCCTCGTATCCCACTTTCTTTTTTTCTCCTCCACCTCCTCTCTCTTCCCTCCACCTCCTCTGTCTCTAGCTCTGTTTTTTGGAGAAAGACTAAGTAACAAAAACCAGAAAGCAAAAGCAGTATAGCTAAACACATGCTGGCCATCCTGGCTTTGTTTCCCTGTGGGCAATTTCAACTGCGGTAATTCCGTTACCGATTTGGTACAGAGTTACGAGTTTTAATCACGTAATAATTAATAAAACAAACACTTATCTCAGTAAATACACTATAACTAATTGGTAGGTCAACCTGTATGTTTTACTTCTGTGAACATCATTATCCTCCCCCCTCATGAGGGAGAGTAATGTGAAAATATTGTAAAGATATGTTGGTTTTTGGTAACGAAATTACAAGGCAAAAGGCAATGTTTCTTAAACTTACAGAAGGCAAATAATTTTTCCAAAACTAAATACAGTATGTGTTGATATTAGTTGCCAGGGGTCTTTACGTCAACATTGTGTTTTGATGTATTTCTAATACCTTTTAAGACTTTTTCTGGTTGATGTTTTCCATTTGTTTGACCAGAAATCAAAGCCTTTACATATGCCTAATTTTTAAGATGGAAAATGGTTGAAAATATATCTATGCCTTCATTTCCTCAACATAAATACTCTTAGCTTTTATTTGACAACCCAATATGATATGCCCCTATGAACTTCACATGTTGGTGCACACAGGGGCGGGTAGTAACTGTTAAGGTTTTCTTCCGTTGAAAGAGAGGAGGACCAAAATGCAGCGTGGTTATCTCGATACATCTTTAATAAAGATAATAACGAACAATACAAAAACAATAAACGTAACGTGAAAAACCGAAACAGCCCTATCTGGTGCAAACAAACACAGAGACAGGAACAATCACCCACGAAGCACTCAAAGAATATGGCTGCCTAAATATGGTTCCCAATCAGAGACAACGATAAACACCTGCCTCTGATTGAGAACCACTCCAGGCAACCATAGACTTTCCTAGACTACAATACTATACCACAATCCCATAACCTACAAAAACCCCAAGACAAAACACATCACATAAATAACCCATGTCACACCCTGGCCTGACCAAATAATAAAGAAAACACAAAATACTAAGACCAGGGCGTGACAGTAATGGATTACAGGTAAGGGATTACAAAAAACTCTAATCCGTTAAATTACCAGCAAAAGTATTGTAATCAGATTACTGATACTTTTGGAAAACTAGATGATTACTTAGAGGAGTAATTTTCCATTCAGAAAGGATGTTTTCTCAATTACATTCAAATCGTCATTGAAAAAAGGCGCAAGTCTAAGTTTGTTCTACCTGAGCGAGTATGACCACAAGTCAGAGACCACTATGATCACACACTAAATGTGTTTGATGGATTGCGGGAAAAGAACAGGAATAGGCTTTTGTAGGCTGCAGTCCAAGCTATGTCTTCGAATGGTGCGACTGCTGTCGGCATCCAAAGATCCAACTTGAATGAACGCTTGGAGGTAAGGATGACAGTAGTGGTGTAGCCTACAGTGATACATATATCACTTATTATTGATATCTACATAGAGCATTGATGTGAGTCACACTGCTGCTCTCTCATTTAGCTGTTTGCGCCTCACGGATTGTGGTTGTTGTGGATGGCTGTTCACAAATCTAAATGTGTATTTGAACCCAATAATTGTTAAATTGAAGAAGTTTAAGCTGCCATTCAATCATTGTTTTTGAAACCAGTGGACAGCCAGTGAAATTGTGCTTTTGCAACAGCTGCATCATGCGGATCCCAGCCTATGGAATTAAAGCGGGTATTTTATTGCTCAATCTAATTCATGCTGATAAAAACATTATCCATAGGCCTAATAGACACATGCTCACACACTCACACACTTTTGATAGACTTAAAGGGGCAATCCATTTTTGGATTTATAAATGATATACATATATAAATATATATTGATTCTTGAAGAATATAACGTATAAATTGCCTCATGAGCGTAGTTCACCTGTCACACTCCATGAGAACCGAAACTATAAGCTTGTTTTACTCCAATGTTTGTAAACATTGTAAATGTAAACAAACACTGTATAGCCTCATAACATGGTTAAAACAATCATGTTGATATCATGGATGGTCAGTCCTTGCATCCATAGCTCTGTCTATTAATCTGAGAGAGGTTACATTTGCCCAGGCCCATCCCTCAGCTTTTTACCAAAACAGCATCTGGGTGGCCGTTTTGTCATTGTTTCATCTGTGGATTATCCCTTTAAACAGCAAGATATCAAAGTGTCACCAACAAAAAGGTAAACAATAGGCCTATAGCAAATGTAGCATATGGCATTCATTTTTCACATGTAAATAGCACTTTTCAGTCATGCCCAAAGCATGCCAATCCATGAGTGTAGCACTTATTTTTCAACTCGAATCAATGAGCCCAATCAGTCCTCCATGACAACAAAATAATCATAAACAACATAGTAGTGCTGGCTAATAAATCCTTAGTTTTGGGGTCATGCTCAGGTAAAACAATTTGGCTAATCTATACTTCCATATTTCCACATCCTATTCTTGAACATCAAGGGGTATTACATTTATTGGAATGACTGTAATTCTGATAGACTATGATTTTTAATGTAAAGATTTAATTTAATTGTATTGTTTTATGTAGTAGAAAGCGATGGGTTAGAAGAAGCCTACATGTACATAACCAACCCATAAAGTAAAATTTTACATCCACATATGGCCAGCTTTGTAATCTTTAACATTGATGTATCCTGCAATAGATGTCGTTCCAATGGCTAACATACATTTTTGTATTCTTCTAATGCCTCTTAAGGGGAAAGTAATCTATAAGTAACAGAATGTGATCAGATTACATTACTGAGTTTGCGTAATCCAAAAGTTGCGTAACTGATTACAATTTTGGACAGGTAACTAGTAACTGTAACAGATTACATTTACATAGTAACCTACCCAACCCTGGGTGATCGTGGGTCCTTTAACATGGAAATGACCTTGCGCTGGGTCAGAATACCTTCAGAGTGTAACACAGATGTCATGAGGATGAATGAGTTTAATCTAATTACAGTGTGGATCCAAACAGAATGCTGGAGGGTTCACAGGGGCATAGGTGATGGAGAGAGTATCTAACACACACACACACACACACACACATACACACACACCACACACACACCACACACACACACACACACACACACACACACACACAGACACACACACACACGTATATCGCTCCTTCATCTGCACTCTTATCCTTTCAAAAGGGAAACTTTACCCCCTGCCAGAGAGAGTGTGTAACATAGACACTGCATACATAGATTGGCATTTGCTGGTTGTTAGAGACTTAATTATAGAGAAGCAGACCCTGAGGTGAGGAGAATGAGGTGGACGCAGGGTAACCCACCCTCAAATCAAATCACATTGAAAAGGTTGTGTGTGTCAAGCAGCTCTGCTAAGCGATTGAACTCATATCGATTACTATAACTGAGGAAAACTGACTTGGGTATTTAACAGTTGCTAACAGGAATTCAATTAGACAATATAAATCTGATAACAACTTATAGGATAACCGACAACTATATCAACCTAAGAGTCAAAATGTAGTTGAACTGTTGACATTGAAAAAGGCTTTCTGCTCGACCACCAAACAATGCCCACATTTACTGTTTAACCAGAATTGCCTCATCCGCCTTACATTTCCTTACAGATGATCATTTTTTACAAGCGGCAGTAACTATAACAAAAAGTAAAATGACAAAAAAAAAATGACAAAATGCAAACACAAAAATCAACACTGGTTATTTACTGAGTGAGATTCCCTGCCTGGTCTAAAAGCCAATCTTTAGACTGCAGTGATTGGCTGTTCAGCCTGGCCTATTGATCCATGTCTACAGGAAACACTGAAGCGTTAGCTGGAGCCCTGCCATCTAATCAAAAGCCTCTGTCACACAATAAATCAGGGATCCGTCGACCAAAATGGCAGCGCCAAGTGTTATAATGGCTTTTGATAAGTGTAATTAAAACGAATGCCATCGATCTGCCTGGCCGTAGCTGCACTCTCTCAATTTGAAAGTAAATCCTGCCTGGATCTGCCTGGACAAAGCGGAGTTTATTATGCTGGTGAACTGGAGGAGAAGATTGATAAAAGTGTGTGAGTGGTGAAAACGGTGTATTTTGATCATGCATGATCAAGTCAACTTTTAAGCATAACGGGACCCCAGAGAAATGTTAATTGCACCTAAATGGGAGTTTTTTTTACACTAGTTTCCAGTGCAGGGCATTATGTGGTCTTCCTATTTCCTTGCTTAAAGTAGATATCAAGATTCATTGATTGAGTGTGTGGACAGGTGTCTTTTATACAGGTAACGAGTTCAAACAGGTGCAGTTAATACAGGTAATGAGTGGAGAACAGGAGGGCTTCTTAAAGAAAGACTAACAGGTCTGTGAGAGCCGGAATTCTTACTGGTTGGTAGGTGTTCAAATACTTACGTCATGCAATAAAATGCAAATGAATTACTTACAAATCATATAATGTGGTTTTCTGTATTTTTGTTTTAGATTCCGTCTCTCAGAGTGTACCTATGATAAAAATGACAGACCTCTACATGCTTTGTAAGTAGGGAAAACCTGCAAAATCGGCAGTGTGTCAAATACTTGTTCTCCCCACTCTATTTAAATAAGTCCCTAAGGCAAGGCAGATTTCAAGGTAAAGACGAAATAGCACACTTGTGCCTCAAAGGTTCTGCCACCTCAGAACTCGTGAACTACACAGACCATGACTCCCCCTAAAGCAGCCCCCTGAGTACCCCATCAGCACCTCCATCAGAGATAACCAGGCTGCTAAAGCTCACAGATCTGATCATAATCGCACCCCTGGAATTCCAGAAAAGGGGGAATTCACCTTCCAGCGAATGTCAGATTATGTCAAAGGGAGGTTATAGCCTGGAGCGAAAACACCTCAGCGACAGATTTTTCAACCCCTGAGGCATTTTCTTCTACAGGAACTGATGAGAAATCTTTTTCACAGTGCATGTGTGAGCAATTTCAGCACATTTTTTAAATTAATCGATCACAAATGGTGGTATGGGCGGAGAGTAGAATTTGATTTTTTGATATTTTTTTTAGCAGTGTCCTGTCTTCCCCGGACATCAAAAGAGAACATTAGAGAGAACAGCAGGGGAGCTCAATCCCTTTGCTTGACTAAATCCCTCTTCCTCAAGATTATTCCTCAAAAACACAGGCGAGGAGACAGAAGAAAGGGGAACAAAGAGAAAGCCGGGTTTATATCGGTGTTTGTTTACTTGCTCCGTGAGGCTGGCATCGCTTGAGTGTAACCCCACTGCTGTTGATTCTTAGTGGTAGAACGTCTTCTTTCTGACACTGATATAATTTTATGGAAAGGATTTCAAACTTGTCTCGCTGTGGGACGATCAAATAGTCTTACTAAATGAGATTATACTAACAAGCAGGGCTGGTAATTCACTTTCGATGTAACGTTAACTCAATTGAATCTTTAATGCGAAGAATTGTCCCCGGCATGTTTGGCAATTTAAAGATGTATTAGGAAGAGTTTGGCGAAGAGACTGCGCTCTTCTCAGGCTGGAATGAATGTTTATTCATGAAATCATCTCCAGTAAGTACATTTTGGTTCAGAGTTCTGCTGGCAAGGACTGCCGCAGCAGGTAAAACAGCACCTGATTAAATATAAACTGTTTAAAAGATAATGTTCTGGCACCTGTGCCTTTTTACACTTTAAAATGAGACATAAACACCTTGGCACTGCAAGGAGAATATAAATGAATTAGAAGCTGTATATAGCAGAGTTATTCACTGAGAACAATTTTTCCTTTTAAAACATCTAATTTACAATAACAACCTGAAAAGAGATACGAGGGGACAAAAACAGACACCCAAAAACTTGTGGCATCATAACTCATGTCACGATTCCGTCGTCATTCCCTTCCCCCGCCGAGAACTCCGACTCATCCAGCTACTCCCAGCAGAGCTTGAAGGGAATTAATCCCAGTTTGACACAGAATGGAGGAATTACATCCAGGAGCGTGTCATTTTCCCGGGATGTATTACAGAGCTAAGTCTTTGGAAGCGACGTCGACAGAACGCGCCAGTTTAGCCCTGCTGTTACCGAACGAGAGGAAAAAAAGAGGGAGGGAGAAAAGTGGAGGGGAATTTCAATTACTCTTTTAGCTTATAGGCTCAGTGGGCTGGTGGACTGGAGTACGATGTGGTAGTTTCTCTTTCTTTATTGAATGGATGCATCCTGTCCCTGAGTTAAATGACCCTGATAATATGGAGAGGAGCAGACAGTGTGACTGTGAAGGGGGATGGGATGGGCTTATTAGAGGGAGATGGGGTTTTGTGTGTCTCCTGAGGTCTGGAGTGGGACAGTGGAAATGAAAGACCATCTGGATGTTATAGTGTCACCTCTCCAGTGTAGAGGTGCATTGATATGAGGGCTCGGATGAATGACAGAGAGGAAAGTAGAAGTCCTCTGCGAATATAGAGACGAGACCCTCAGGACAGATATCTGCTATGATACAAGACCCTCAAGACAGAGGTAAACTGTCTAACAGAGAGGGTCGCCTCGCTGCTGGTCCTTAAGGAACTATGCAGTATTTGGTTTTTTTGATGTATTATTTCTTACATTGTTAGCCTTACAAGCATTTCGCTACAACTCGCAAAAGCATCTGTTAACCATGTGTATGTGACCAATAAAATTTGATTTGAACTTTGTGTGTCTTAAGAAAGTGTACATTTGAGAATGTCAATCTTCTACGCCAAAAGCTTCAGAAAATATATATTTTTCCCCTCCCTCTTTCATTTCGCTCTCTAACTGACTTCCCCACACTGCAGATGTTCGTTAGTTACCTCCTTCTGTTAGGAGAAGAAAGCGCACAATTACTAATTAGGAGACATTCCCTCTATGAATACTCTGACAAAGCTGCATCAAACCTACCCCCCCCCCAACAAAGACGTATCTCACAGAGGAGCTGCATGGACAACTAGCTCTCCTCTCCCTCCTGCCCAGGCCGGTTGCTTTGATATGTAAAAACCAGCAGCGGACTCTATCTCAGGATCTCTATTGATTATGCATGCCGCATCACTGGCCTGTGAAAAGGCATGGTTACGCAGACACGGACAGAAGAGGAAAGAGAACTGGTCCAGAGGCTTTGTATTCCTGGACAGTTGGTCGGCTGGTCGGTCTGACGGTCGGTCGGTCGGTAGGTAGGTGCTTGTGTCCGTCCATGTATTTGAGTGACTGCCAGGGTGTTTTCTGGACCTGCAGTTGCTCAGTGGGTCGACTGAGCTGAGTACTCCAGTGATGCTTCGACACTGGGGGAGTGTGACATCATACTCTACCGAGACCACTCTACTCTCCCTCAGCACCACACCAGATTATACTGATGACACAGTGGGAAGAGACAGCTTCTCCTCTCTTTCTCTCATTTCCTTTATCTGCATCTCCTTCACTCTCAGCCTTCTTCTCCCTCCTCTTTCTCCATCATCCTATCTTCCCATCCCTCGCTGAGAGCAACGCTTCTCTTCTCTCCCAGCTCCTCCGCTCCTCCATTCTAAATGTGCATTCCTGCAGGATCATTAATTAGCTGTAATTCATGTGGGCCCGGATTCCTAACGACGGAATCATTTGTCTACTCAGTTACACCAGGTTCACTTAATCACTGGTCCTGTGTACAGGGGAGGGGTTTCACCTTGCCTGCAGCTCCTCTCTGCCTAGAGAAGGGGACTGAGAGACTTTCCTTCAAGGGACAGTCAGGTAGACTCTTCTCTGGCTGGTATAGCCAGCTCTGTGTTTAGATTATGTTTGTTGCAGTGCATTGTACCTTTAAATACGGATGCACATTCCCTTTCAAGTGACGGAACAGTGAAAACACACAGAGTGTACAAAACATTAAGAACACCTGCACTTTCCACGACATCGACCGACTAGGTGAATACAGTTATGATCCTTTATTGACGTCTCTTGTTAAATCCACTTCCATCAGTGTAGATGAAGGGGAGGAGACCGGTTAAAGAAGGATTGCCTTGAGACAACTCAATGTTAGGAAGGTGTTCGGGGTATTTCCTCTGAAAATGACTGGTCACTTTTAAAGCTCTCTATCAAGGGAGACGCTACGCTGTGTCTGCACCCGTATCCTGTAATCTCCATTACAAGGCCGTTCGGTTTGCCTCCTCCTTCTCTTGTATTATTGCAGTGTACTGTGCAAACATATCAGACCAACAGATCAGAGAAGGATAACTGACGCTTCTATGATCACATTTTTGAATAACCGCTTTTAACCCATGCCTCAAAAGACAAAAATACACCCTTGAAAGATAAGAACCACATGGAAAACATACAGAAAATGAAAACAGACAGGCTCCACTTTATATGAATGGCATTCACACCAAAGCTGCTTTGTCCATGGTCTTACATTCAAACACACACAATCCCACTGAGAAGAGCCTGAAACGACCATATTGGGTCTGCAAATCATCTAAAAACCTGATGAACTTAATCTGACACCAAACTTAAGATAACGAGATAAGATGAAGTCAATCGCGGTATGGTATATCAGTATGAGCTAAGTCAATCAGACAGACAATCCAGACGGATAAAAGGAGGGGAGGAGACCAGGTCTGTTGGAGAGAGAAGACTCTCAGGAGTGCTGTCTTTGATCTGAGATTACAGTGTGAACGTTTTGATTTGTTCTGCAATGGGAGTGATGCACCGCTATGAGTCGTGTGTGTGTGTGTGTGTGTGTGTTGCAGCCCGTCAGGGAGATAAAGGTAGATTTAACCTCCTATAAAAGCCCATGAAACCAAAACACAGACAGCTTGGCTATAGAGGTCCACTGAGACAGCCCGGTGATGAAAAGTTGATGAACGTACAGAATGTTGCCGGTCGAACAGAGTTCTGTTAGCTACGCTGGCAGCTCTAATCACTCACAAGGTCAAAGCTAAGACATAGACGTACGGTTATGCGCTTATGGCTGAGATATCGACTCGATACAACCAAAATGTGAGCGTAGAGAGGGGTCGGGTGGGCGCGTGTGTGTTTGAGAGAGGAAGTTTATGTACACTCAATGAAATATAGAGGAGCTAAGTTGGAGTGCCTGTGGGTGTTTTAAGGCTGTGTGTGGTGGAAGTGTGTGTGGCAGTGAATGTGTGTGTGTGTGCATGTGTGTGGATGGACAATCCTTGAACTGAGCACTTCACATGCCACACACCCTTCTCACCCCAGCTCTCAAACAACGGCGGACAATTGCGAGGTGATTGCAAGTGCCTTCAAGCCTTCATATCAATGTGATGCCACATTCTTTGAACGGTTTGTGGTAGGGGATTTTTTTTCCCCCAAAAAAACATTTTTACTTTGCAGAGCTTAAAATATCTATATTAATTCTAGAGACATTATAGACAGGCCATTGGTACGGTAGTCGTCTGCAATTCAGAGGCAGGGGTTAAACAAGTATGTCTGTCTATCGCCTAATTGTTTTCCCTCTGCATGAGCTAACGTTTCTGGTTCGTCATGGGGTGTTCTTTTGATGGGGTATTATGTGCCTGTAGCGGATTGTTTACCATTCAGTTACATGCTATATTTTCGAGTCTTTTCATCTTTATTCTCAAGTCACTCTTAAGCTCGTTTTCTCAGCCGTCTTTCCATTGCTGTATACTTTGCTACGGACAGTTACCCTTCATGGCTGAATAACCTGAGGCACCTGCAGCTAAATCAGTCATCCAAGAACATGTAACTTCAATTAGAGAAGAACACTTCCCTCAACAGCGCCTGAGACTCAGCTTGTTTTCCTTTGTTTAACACATCCTGTCAAACAAACCATAAAATACTTATTATAACAAATCTAAATGCAAAAATCGTAATAGCCGAGCTCAGACGTATAGGCATTTTCCCGGCATTTCCCCGAAATTGCAGTAAAGCTGGTTGAAGTTGACGCAGTAACTTTAAGGGAATCTCAGAACACCATCATCTATTTGAATGAAAAAGCGAGCAGGAACACAAGCATCAACTGCCCAGTGAATTAACACCTTTTCCAGTCAGGATTTGCTTTTTTTTCTCCATGTAATGATTTGCATGATATTGATTAAATGAAACATGGCTATTCTAAGGTAGGCCTAAGAGTCATCTAGCTATGGTTCAGCTAACGTTTTGCTGAGCTACCTAATTTAGCTAGTAAGTTAATATGCGAGGAGGATGCAGACATTTTGTTTAGCTTGCTATCTGTTCTTTTATATTCGTATGAGAGGGGTAAACTTACTTGATGAAGCAAATGTTGTTAGCTAATGTTAGCAAGCTAGCTAGCTAGCAGCTGTATCGCTTTGGCTGTGTTATTATCTTGCAGCTAAATTCATGAGCGTATGAACGGGAAAATAAACCATTTAAATGTTGGCACATGCTTGTGAATTGGTGCATTTATAAGGTTTTATAATATGGTTTTGTTGCATTACTCATGAATGTAATATGGTAGATGTATGAACATTTGCTTGCATAGCTAGTTGAATAGTTTGCATGCTTAGCTTACTGTCTAGTGGCTACTGTGACGTTTACTGCTAAGGAAAAACTTCATCTGAACCCTCTCTCAGCTCGTGACATTCCCGTTGCTAATGTAATTTGAAAAGTTTATGTACATGTTATTTCAATGGAAATGTTGTCCCGATACCTTTACTTCAACTCTCTTCAATGAGAATGAGCTCTTATTTTCCAAGAGTGATTACTTGCTCAGGTCAAAATCTCAGATAACATGACAGCTCAATACTGATCACACTGTGACAAGTGTGACATTTTATGACAGAGGACATGGGACAACCATAAGTTTGAGGAAACGTCTAAAACTGTCTCTGTTTAAAGTGTCGTCAAATATCTAGATTGCGATTAGTTTCGAAGTAATCTATTACAAATGTGCCTGTAAATGACATTGAAACAAATGCAGTCTGGCTCTACTCAAAAGTTAGATCTAAGATGTCAACGTTGCCATAAAACCATCAGGCTGAGGAGGACAAGACAAAAGGACAGTAGCATTTAGGCAGAAACCCTACATGGGGAGATAAGTCTCTTTTGGTGTCACTCACACAAGAATGTGTCCCTCAGAAATGCATTATGAAAAGCAGAAAGGACACAGAGAGTATGAGTGTCGATATAAAAGGGTATGTCTAGACAAGTAAAGCTGTGGGCATACGACAGACATCACCAGATAACTCCTAGATGCCTCGTTTGTTCAAGATCAAAATAGTCAGCGGGGGTTTGCTGTAAGACGAGACAGAATCGGGGCTATTGAAAAGTAATGGGGATATTTGTTGTGAGGAAATCACGGTTACTGAAAACGAGATTGATTATGGCTCAACTGTGTCCCTCCCTTGTCCTTTTCACTCCATGTTTCCGGCCTCAAGTTGGTTACATAATTTAGCTTCATTTTACTAGTGTCACTTTGCATTACATACGCATACCCTCAGTCTACACTGATATCAATATCAGTGGTGGCAATTCAGCGAACTCTTCATTTCATTGGGTTGATTTAACTTTCTAGAACATCCTATACTCAGTTCATTAGGTACACCAACACGTTCAAGAAAATTGAGTGAGTCACGTGGCCGTGGCTTGCAAAAGCAGGCAGACAGACATTGAGGCATTCAGTTGCTGTTCGCTTGTACATTAGAATGGGCAAAATAATTGACCTATGCAACTTTGAGCGTGGTGTGATCGTCAGTGCCAGGTGCGCCGGTTCCAGTATCTCAGAAACGGCCGGCCTCCTTTTCACACTCAACAGTGTCTAGGGTTTACAGATTATGGTGCAACAAACAAAAAACATATAGTCAGCGGCAGTCCTGTGGGCGAAAACAGCTCGCTGATCGGAGGTTGAAGGAGAAGGGCAAGAGTCGTGCAAGCTAACAGACGGGCCACAGGCAAATAACGGCGCAGTACAACAGTGGTGTGAAGAACGGCATCTCAGGAACGCACAGCTCGTCGGTCCTTGTCATGGATGGCCTATTGCAGCAGACAACCACACCGGGTTACAGTTCTACAGCTAAAAATAAGAAGAAGTGGCTCCAGTGGGCACGTGATCTGGACAATTGAGGAATGTAAAAACATTACCTGGTTTGACGAATCCCGGTTCCTGTTGCGTCATGCTGATGGCAGAGTTCATAGCCCCATCCTGCCTGGTGTCAACGATACAGGCTGGTGGTAGTGGTGTAATTGTGTGGGGAATGTTTTCATGGAGGCAAAGGGGCATCTGACCCAGTACTAGATGGGTGTACCTAATAAACTGTCAACTGGTTGTATATTTCCAGAACCAGACCTAATTTTCTAGAGCCTTCTTGAACATCCCGTATCCACAGTCTTAACTATTGAACTTGCGCCATAAAGCTGATAAAAGAGCGCATATCCTACTCTTTGTGCATCTGTTTCTGAAAGTCCGAATAAAAAATAACATTAACATGGATCCAAAGCATGACTAGGCTACTAACACAGTTGTTCTGATGTCTTTACAATGTAGTGTGTCTCTGTGTGTGTGTGAGAAATACAGAGGAATATTTCGCCCTGGTGCTCTCTCTGTGTCGTCTCACGGTAGTCCCATGGTAAACAGAGGGTGAGGCATCGGCTTGAATCTATTCGAGAAGCTTTGTCTCTCACCGTGCCCCTTTTCCAAACTCATCCCTACCTGGCTCTGCTTCCACCTGCAGAGAATGCATGGAGACAGCCCCACATGCCGAGGCACACACATTCATACAGTGTATAGCCAATGGGTTCCCGAGTGGCGCAGAGGTCTAAGGCCCTGCATCTCAGTGCAAGAGGTGTCACTACAGTCACTGGTTCAAATCCAGGCTGCATCACACCCGGCCGCGATTGGGAGTCCAATAGGGCGGTGCACAATTGGCCCAGTGTCGTCCAGGTTTGGCTGTGGTAGGCCGTCAATGTAAATAAGAATTTGTTCTTAACTGACTTGCCTGGTTAAAAAAATATATAAACCACTAAATACTGCTGACTGTGAATGAACTCAGAGCAGGGAGAGGAAACAATATGAATAATGCAGAGGCTGAGGTGGAGAGGCACAGCAATGGGGCGAAAACACAATAGGTACTCGAAAACACCCTACCAAACATTTTCTTAAAGGGAACCGCCAATACTTTCCTAACGATTTGCTCCACAAACACCTCTCTTAAAACAATCTTCAGCACCTTTCCAACTGTCAATCCCAAGAAAACTTCCAAAGCTTTCCCTTCACAACTATCGATTCCTCGAGAAACCCCAACACCTTCGAAGAAAACCTTGAAGTCATTACCGAATGTGAGTTCCAAGAAAGCTTCCAATACGTCCCTGAGGAGAACCCCCAACAATCTCCCCCCAAAAACCATCTTCAAAGAGACTGAAAGCAATAAAGCTTAAACAAAGATCTATCAAGGGACCCGCCAGCCAGTATCTCCACAAAGCCCTTCAGTGGAGTGTTAACTCCCGCTCAATCACAGGAGAGAGAAATAAACAACAGCAACAATGAGAGCATTAGAGGAGAGAGGCTTACAGATACAGGCAGTGGGTCCTGTTCTCTTCATCCCTCCGAAACCTGTGTGAGTGTGACAGCAGGGAATTGAACACAATGGGTTTCACTGCCCAGGAAGTATGGGTTATCTAATGGCTAACGTGTGTGTGTGTACGTGTGTGTGTGTGTGTGTGTGTGTGTGTGTGTGTGTGTGTGTGTGTGTGTGTGTGTGTGTGTGTGTGTGTGTGTGGGTGTGTGTGTGTGTGTGTGTGTGTGTGTGTGTGTGTGTGTGTGTGTGTGTGTGTGTGTGTGTGTGTGTGTGTGTGTGTGTGTGTGTGTGTGTGTGTGTGCGTGTGTGCGTGTGTGCGTGTTTCTGCATGTGAAAACTTTTTCACTCCAGATCAATCTGTGCTGAGGTTACAGCAGAATGACCACTGACTGACACGTCTAACAAAACAACACCGCCTGAATTCAAAACACTGAGGTGTAAAACACCCTAAAGAGAGCAGAGCTACAACAGCCTGGTCTGATCAGAAAGCTGTTAGATGAACATATTGTCATGGCCAACCTTGGGTGAAACAGTGGGGGAATACAATTATGGAGAGAAAGAGAGTCTGTTTCACTCTGTTTTCTGGGAGACGAGCCAAGCCGGAGAACTTACACTCACTTGACCTTTACTGTTCACTGTATTAAAATAACAACAGTAGCAGGTAACCCACAAATCACATCCACTTTAACCAATCCCTTCCTTCCTCCTCCTCTGCTGCTCTCTCGCTCTGCCTCCCCGCAGCCTCTCACTCACTCTCTTACTTCGTGTAAACCCTCTATCTTGTTCTACCTCCCTCTGTCATATTTCTCCTAAACAAAGCACCCCATATAGTCTTCACCCATTAAATGTATATCGGTCACTTGTCACAAACTCAGATCAGGTTGACCTTGATGGGGTTTCTATCTCCTCCCAAGTGTTTCTGAGCAAAGTTAACCTCGGTTGGTTGGAGTGCCTGTCTCACCTCTCATCTCACATTTCATTTAGCAGGGGCCCAGGCATAAAAGACACCATCTGTCAGAGAGCTGCTTCTGAACGTCTCTTCAACAGCTGATCTATTATCATGGGAGGAGAAGAGGAGGGAGGAAGAGGAGAGAAGGTTTGAACTTCAAAGAGCTCACCTTGTACTGAAAAGTTGAAATGAACAAAGAGCAGGCTTACTTTCAACTTTCACTTCTGTCGACTTTGACACAAAATGGAGGGATACCCATTCAACTCAGCCACCAGGCTATAGAAAAGGCTACCTACTGTACACTGCCCCGAATGCAATGTGAGAACTATAAGAATATCAATGTATCCAACTCTATTCAACTAGTTTAATTCTGTGAGGAAATATTGATATGCTGAAATCTGAGGGAAGATTAAAGGAAAATTCCACCCAAAAGCTATATTTTGGTATTTCTTTCATTAGTCCATTGTTAACATAGTCCCAACACCAAAAGATAGTTTCAGGGTGGAGTTTTCCTTTAAGAATAAAGAGCATTTTAGGGGAGAGTGGGGTAAGTTGAGCCACCCTTATTTCTAGGAAACCATACACAAATGTAACCATTTGACCAAATATTTAGGAAGAAGTGGTACCAAATACCACATGGAAGAAGTGGTAAGCAAGTTAGGTAAAAAAATAAATAATAATAATTCACCATGTCAAATGTATTTATTGTGCTAGAGGTTTTATGATTCCTGTATCTAAACCAAAGTAGATCATTTTAAGGTTGGTGTCTTGACAGATTTGTCCAAAATTGTGTGACATAAAAAATTGTTTTCTGTCCTTGCATTTATGGCAGTGTGAGTTGTTGTTAAATCATATATTAAGCATTAATCACTTACATTTGACATTGAACGTGAACCCTGTAAGAATCCTGTATCTAGCTGTTGGACAGTTGTTTTGTATAGACATCTGAGAAATGTAATGTAACTACTCAACATTTTGTGTCCCCTTACACATGTTACAGGGTGAAAACAGTTTTCAGGGGCACACAAATCCAAAATAATAAATGTGATTGCAAAATCGAATGCTGCTAACCGAAAGAGTCACCATACCTTCAAACGTAAAAACTAAATCGATACTGTCATTAAAGTGGTTCTTCAATAATTATGCATAATACTTGTTCGATGCGTTTTTGGTGTCGAGCTGATTAGTTACACCATGATATTTTCACACATCATCATCTGATCCAGGAAGGAATTTTCCCGAATGACAGTCCAAGTGATGAACAGCTGATGTGATAGCGCATGCGATGCAACAACAGCCCGAGTGCTGGTAGGTCCGCGAGGAATGTCCAGAATATGTTGGTGTCTCATTGATTACCCCGGTGAAGACAGTTGTGCCTGGATCAACGTTGGATCTAATATCCCCAGAGAATTGATGTTGATCATCTGTTGTTGTCTGCTTGATTTACAGCAGTATCCCGTTAGATTTAACAGAGAAAGCATCAAGGTAATGTGTTCATGTTTTTATATTTTTTGGTGTCCGAGTCTACTGTGCGCAATTGTGTAGGATAGACTATTGCGCAACACCAAACTCTATTCCTATTCATTATTCTGGATATAATGACAACAAATGACACATTCTACACAATATGATCTGGTAATGAAATAACATGACATACATTTTGTTTTCCATGTTACACCTGCAATTTTAAACAATACATGGGGCTTGAAGTAGCCTACTTGAACTTGAAGTTGTAGCTCAGAAATTCAAGTACGGAAATAGGCCTACCTTGAAAATCTGTAATTTCCTCAATTTGATGCTTGAAAAGTCCTTTGTCATTATTGTAGCCAATTTATACGCTCCCTTATAATTATCCGTGATTTAATTTTGTATCTGTTTCTGTGAGAGATGTGGCTTTCCATACAACTTGGCTTTCCATACAAACTGTTCCATTAAAAAAATAACCTGGTTTTGATCCCTTTCTTATTATTAACAGTGATGGTGAGATCCAAATTGTGAGATTAAAGCTACTGCTATTCATGGCTTTGTTATGTGTGCCTGCGTCGGCCACATATGCTACAGAAAAATTGTCCATGCATGCATCCAATCTATTTAGTCAGGCTATGTCCACATTATTCACACATATTTGAGAATTTGAGAATAATTAGAATAATTCAATATCAAATGGCAAAGCCTAAAAAAGGCCCCAAAAATGCTTTCTTTTTGTTGTAATGACCTTCTTTTTTGTCACTTTTTGCATGCCTTTTAGGGGGCAGAAGAGGGTTATATATTAGGCCCTATATGTACAAATATTTAAATTATACAATTGTATAACATTGAGGTCTTAGAAAAGTATAATTAAGTGCTTGAAAAAGTCCCTGAAAGTCCTTGAATTTGACTTGCCAATGTCTGTATGAACCCTGCTCGAAGGATGTATAGTGATAGACCCATGTTGATGTATAGTTATGGGCCAATTTGCTTATATTCACTTTTATTCCTCCAAGTACACATGTGGAACTGTATGAAAATCTATTTTATTTTTGTTTCAAACCATTTTTGACATTTTTATCCCAATGTCACACATTGGCCCCATTATTTAGAGAAAGACCCACATCAGAGGGTCTCTATAAGTGTCAATATGAGTCCTAAACCTAGCGTGAATGTGCTTTTAATTTGATCCCCATTCGCTTTTGCAGAAGCTGACATGACAAGTAACAAAACCACTGACACCCTAAATAGACGAGGACTGTCACACACATTTAAATGAAAATGATATACAAACAATACTAAGAAATAACACAAACAATACAACAACACAAATGAATGTGTGTGTTTGTGTGTGTGTCCCCTCACAGTCCCCGCTGTGTGGGCTAATATAGTCAAAATGTTTGCCTTGGGGTAAGTTGAGCCAATGGTTGAGCCAATGGCAAGTTGAGCAAATTGAAGTGTTTTCTTCCCAGGTGTAATGTAAAGCATTATCGCTGGAATAGGAGGTAACAACAGGGCCTGGCCTATGTTAAAAGTGTTTAAAAAGTCCAAGGTGCTGTTAGGGGATAAAGGGGAAGTTCACCCAAAAATCCACCTGGGCCCTTTATAACACTTGCCTGGTCGTTTGTCAGTACCCCTGACAGTTTTTAGGGCCATAGCTTGAGTGTTTAGATGTAGGTAATAAGCTGATTTCACGCCCCTCTTCCCCATAAAACCTCATGCAACTTCAAAGTTCATCATAAGTACATCCCAAACAAACCGCTCTGGCCTCCCATGACCGCAATAGTCCTTATAATGAGTTTCTCGGCACAATTTTTCAGCTAACTTATTTCAGTGGACACATTTTTACCAATGTATTTTGTTATTTTTGTATTGAAATCTAGGAAGTAGATTAATGCACGGGTTGGGACCTAGGTCGGGACTTCCGAGGTGGGCATGGTTGAAGGATGTAAACAATAATTTTCTATTCTCACTCCCTCACAGTATTTGCTGCCCTCGTCAAATTTAATTGGAGTAAAGAATGTCAGATCGAGAACAAAGAGGACTTTTGAGACCTGCCTTATTTTCAGAATGGAACTGTTGTGCCATATTGGTTTGAACCAGAGTATCCTGAGTTGTTCCATTTACGAGCTGACTGAGAGAAAAAGAGCTAGAGAGACCGGACAGAACAGATGTCGAGGAAACACAGACACTTCCCAGAACGCATGGTGACTGGTGGTGCAGTTGCGGGAGATGCCTACCTATCTCTACCTACAGACAGTGAATGTCTCGGCTGTCGAGAATGGGACCAGCTTATTCCGATAATGGAGGTAGAACATCAGACTGACGATGCAGCAGAAGATGGCGTGTGCGTAACTAAACACTCCGATGTCTTGTCGCTTATCAATCCTGGTGTGTTGGAGACTTTCTTCAGAATGCCCAGGATCAACTGGAAACAATGTGCCACACCTGACAGTCCAAATGGGAAGTGTTTTGGCTAATATTACTCACCAGATATTTATATTACTCTCTAAGATGAAAATAAATAGCCTACCTAATGACACCCTTCCAACTGTATTTTCCAGTATCCTGCCTACACCCCTTAATGTAACTGGCTACTGTAGTCTCCAATAAAGTTTGTCTGACAATGATGACATGCTGGCTAGGTAAACAGTGTCTCAAATGAGTGGATACGAGCCAAAGAAATAGAATGTACGGGATGCGCACTTCACAATCTAGGGCTACATAAACAATAATTGATATTACCCTTTGAACGATGAGTTGACTATACTGTCGTCAAGTATACAAGACCAAGAGAGCCATCAATAGTATTGGGTCAGGTAGCCTTCGGTTAGAGTTTTGGGTCAGTAACCGAAAATTAGCTGGTTTCGAATCCCCGAACGCCCAGAGCGCACTCTGAGCACACTCTGGCACCTCAGACATTAGTCTTGAAATCTTTGGTTGTTTAGTACACGGACTCATGTGAAAATCGTAACAATATGGATGGGGCTAAGGCTTTAGAGGGTGTGAACGATGCTGAATGGGTGTAGACAAATAAGAGCTCTCCAGTAAGTGTACCAAAACATTCAAGGGCCATTTTCTCAAGTATATCAACTTTCAAAGCAGCATTACTTTACATATCATTCCTCAACTGTAGTGTATGATATACAATTTTCTAGTTTTGAGTCTTTACTTTTATCTAATGTAAAAAACACAATTTCAAATGTTGCTACATAAGACCGAATCGAGCATGAATCGAGAATGTCGGTCATATATCTCATTCAGTATAGACATTTGTACCCAGGATAAGTTGTGCCAAGGAGACCACTTTTGATGGACAAGATATGTTTTCAAACTGTAATATTTACATGAATTCAGATTATTTCCAGGGATACACAACATCCTGAAATATATGTAGATATATTTGTTAGAAAGAATACTACATTTCCCTTAAAGGAGTGATGCTGAATGTAAAACCTCAACTTACCCCACTCACCCTTATTGCATCTAGAAATTTAACATAGTCAGGAGAAAATACCACACTCAATATTCCCCTCCCTTGATTATTTAAAAAAAGGGTCAATCTGTGATTTCTACATCCATTTTTATGCTTATAAACTTTCAGGTCCTTAGAAAACTATTGTAGTTATTCGTTTTTTATGTATTATTGCTTACGTTGTTAGCCTAGAAAAAAAGTGTTATTACATACAACTGGGAAGAACTATTGGATATAAAAGCGATGTCAACTTACCATCATTACAACCAGGAATACGTCTTTCCCGAAGCGGATCCTTTGTTCGGACCACCAGCCTGGACATGCGATCTTATCCCAGAGGCCAACCCAAAACAACGCGGTCGCTGCAGGAGAGGCAGACGGAGTGGCCTACTGGTCAGACTCAGAAGGTGAGCACACCATCCACTGCTTCCGAGCATATTACTCTCCAATGTCAAATCTCTAGATAACAAGGTGGACGAAATCAGGGCACGAGTGTAACATTCTCTGTTTCACGGAAACATGGCTCTCTCGGGATATGTTGTCAGAGTCGGTACAGCCATCCGGTTTCTTCACGCATCATGCCGACAGAAACAAACACCTCACTGGTAAGAAGAAGGGTGGGGGTGTATGCCTTATGATTAACGACTCATGGTGTAATCACAACAACATACAGGAACTCAAGTCCTTTTGTTCACCCAACCTAGAATTCCTTACAATCAAATGCCGACCGCATTATCTTCGAAGAGAATTCTCTTCAATTACAGTTACAGCCGTGTATATCCCCCCAAGCGGATCCCTCGTTGGACCTGAAAGAACTTCACTGGACTCTATGTAAACTGGAAACCACACATCCTGAGGCTGCATTTATTATAGCTGGGGATTTTAATAAAGCTAACCTAAAGAACCATACTTCCTAAATTCTATCAGCATATCGAATGCGCTACAAGAGCTGGTAGCTCTCTGGATCATTGCTACTCGAATTTCCACGACGCATAAAAAGTCCTCCCCCGCCCTGCCTTCAGCCTATAGACAGAAACTAAAACAGAAAACACCCGTGCTCAGGTCAATACAACGCTGGTCTGACCAATAGGATTCCACTCTTCAAGATTGCTTCGATCACGTGGACTGGGATATGTTCCAGATAGCCTCAGGCAATAACATTGATATATACACTGATTCGGTGAGCGAATTTATTAGCAAGTGCATCGGAGATGTCATACCCTCTGTAACCATTAAAACCTTCCTTAACCAGAAACCGTGGATTGATGGCAGCATTCGTGAAAAACGAACCAACTCTTTTAATGTTGGCAAGGCGACCGGAAACATGACCGAATATAAACAGTGCAGCTATTCCCTCCACAAGGCAATCAAACAAGCAAAGCGTCAGTATAGAGACAAAGTAGAGTCGCAATTCAATGGCCCAAACACGAGACGTATGTGGCAGGGTCTACAGTCAATCATGGATTACAAAAAGAAAACCAGCCCCGTCGCGACACCGACGTTTTGCTCCCAGACAAATTAAACAACTTCTTTGCTCGCTTTGAGGACAATACATTGCCACTGACACGGCCTGCTACCAAAGCCCGTGAGCTCTCCTTCTCCTTGACCAACGTAAAAGTAAAACATTTAACATTTAAACGTGTTAACCCTCGCAAGGCTGCAGGTCCAGATGGCACTGCACACGGCCCTATCCCATCTGGACAAGAGGAACACCTATGTAAGAATGCTGTTCATTGACTACAGCTCAGAATTTAACACCATAGTACCCTCCAAACTGTCAATAAGCTCGAGACCCTGGGTCTCAACCCCGCCCTGTGCAACTGGGTCCTGGACTTTGACGGGCCGCCCCCAGGTGGAGAAGGTAGGAAAAAACATCTCCACCCCGCTGATCCTCAACACTGGGACCCCACAAGGGTGCATTCTCAGCCCTCTCCTGTACTCCCTGTTCACCCATGACTGCGTGGCCATGCATGCCTCCAACTCAATCATCAAGTGTGCAGACGACACTACAGTGGTAGGCTACAGTGGTAGGCCTGGTACCATCGGAGTGTGGTGTCAGGAAAATAAAGTCACACTCAACGTCAACAAAACAAAGGAGATGATCATGGTCTTCAGAAAACAGCAGAGGGAGCAACCCCCCATCCACATTGACGGGACAGTAGTGGAGAAGGTGGAACTTTTTAAATTCCCATCACGGACAAACTGAAATGATCCACCCACACAGACAGCTTGGTGAAGAAGGCACATAAGCGCCTCTTCAACCTCAGGAGTCTGGAGAAATTTGTCTTGTCATCTAAAACACACAAACTTTTTCAGATGCACAATCGAGAGCATCCTGTCGGGCTGTATCACTGCCTGGTATGGAAATTGCACCACCCTCACTGCAAGGCTCCCCAGAGGGTAGTGCGGTCTGCACAACGCATCACTGGGGACAAACTACCTGCCCTCCGGGACACCTACAGCACCCGATGTCACAGGAAGGCCAAAAAGATCATCAAGGACAACAACCACCTGAGCCACTGCCTGTTCACCCCGCTATGTTTTATTTATTTACTTATTTCACCTTTATTTAACCAGGTAGGCCAATTGAGAACAAGTTCTCATTTACAATTGCAACCTGGCCAAGATAAAGCAAAGCAGTGTGACACAAACAACACAGAGTTACACATGGAATAAACAAACGTACAGTCAATAACACAATAGAAACGTCTATATACAGTGTGTGCAAATGAAGTAAGATTAGGGAGTTAAGGCAATAAATAGGCCATAGTGGTGAAATAATGACAATTTAGCAATTCAGCAGTGATAGATGAGCCGAGGATAAATGTGCAAGTGGAGATACTGGGGTGCAATGGTGCAAGAAAATAAAACATCTGGGGATGAGGTAGTTGCGTGGGCTATTGACAGATGGGCTATGTACAGGTGTAATGATCTGTAAGCTGCTCTGACAGCTGACAGCTCTGACAGCTTAAAGTTAGTGAGGGAGATATGACTCTCCAGCTTCGTTCCAGTCATTGGCAGCAGAGAACTGGAAGGAAAGGTGGCCAAAGCAGGAGTTGGCTTTGGAGGTGACCAGTGAAATATACCTGCTGGAGCGCGTGCTCTGGGTGGGTGCTGTTATGGTGACCAGTGCGTTGAGATAAGGCGGGGCTTTACCTAGCAAAGACTTATAGATGACCTGGAGCCAGTGGGTTTGGTGACGAATATGAAGCGAGGGCCTGCCAACGAGAGCATACAGGTTGTAGCAGTGGATAGTATATGGGGCTTTGGGGACAAGAAGAATGGCACTTTGATAGACGGAATCCAATTTGCTGAGTAGAGTGTTGGAGGCTATTTTGTAAATTACATCGCTAAAGTCAAGGATCGGTAGGATAGTCAGTGGGTATGTTTGGCAGCATGAGTGAAGGATGCTTTGTTGTGAAATAGGAGGCAGATTCTAGATTTAATTTTGGATTGGAGATTCTTGATGTGAATCTGGAAGGAGAGTTTACAGTCTAACCAGACACCTTGGTATTTGTAGTTGTCCACATATTGTAAGTCAAAACCGTCCAGAGTAGTGATGCGAGACGGGCAGGCAGGTGCGGGCAGCGATGGGTTGAAGAGCATGCATTTAGTTTTACTTGTATATAAGAGCAGTTGGAGTCTACAGAAGGAGAGTTGTACTGCATTGAAGCTCGTCTGGAAGTTTGTTAACACAGTGTCCAAAGTAGGGCCAGAAGTGTACAGAATGGTGTCGTCTGCGTAGAGGCGACATCATTGATGCATTACAGAAAAAGAGTCGGCCTGCGAATTGAACCCTGTGGCACCCCCATAGAGACTGCCAGGGGTCTGGACAACAGTGTGTCCGATTTGACACACTGAACTCTGTCTGAGAAGTAGTTGGTGAACCAGGCAAGGAAGTCATTTGAGAAACCAAGGCTGTTGAGTCTGCCGAGAAGAATGCGGTGATTGACAGAGTCGAAAGCCTTGGCCAGGTCGCTGAATACGGCTGCACAGTATTGTCTTTCATCCAGAAGGAGAGGTCAATACAGGTGCATCAAAGCTGGGACCGAGAGGCTGAAAAAAAGCTTCTATCTCAAGGCCATCAGACTGTTAAACAGCCATCTCTAACATGGATGGGTTGCTGCCAACATACAGACTCAAATATCTGGCAACTTAAATAAACTGACTTAAAAAAGGTATCACTAGTGACCTTAAATAACGCCACTTTAACAACATTTACATATCCTGCATTACTCATCTCATATGTATATACTGTATTCTACTGCATCTTCCCTATGCTGCACGCCATCGCTCATCCATATACTTATATGTGCATATTCTTATTCATCCCTTTACATGTGTGTGTATTTGTGTGTATAAGATAGTTGTTGTGAATTTGTTAGATTACTTGTTAGATTTGACTGCATAGTCGGAACTAGAAGCACAAGCATTTCGCTACACCCGCATTAACATCTGCTAACCATGTGTATGTGACCAATAACATTTGATTTGGTTACATTTCTCCAGCCTCAACCCTCAGCTGTTTACAGAAACAGTGGTGGGGTGAACCTTTGTAATTTGTAGAAGATTGCCCCTTTAAAGATAGGAATTACCAGGATGATAGGAATTACCAGGATGGGAAATGTTCAAGTGCACTGGAGTGAAAAAACAGTCCAGCATTCCCTGACTCACTGTCAGTTTGAACCTCAACCCACATCCCTGAAGAAATTCCCCTTTTTTTTGCCATGGCTGGCTCAACGAGATATTAGCAAACATGACAGTCATCTTATAAACACAATAAATAACTCACAAGGTTAACTGAATCAAGCTCCCTTTTTTGCCTCCTCAATTATTAATGTGACATGATACTGGAGGGGGAACAGCCGCTTTCATCTTAACTTGTTCCACCACATCCTTGGAAAAAAAACCTGTGAACTCAGCCATATATTCTGTGTCTATCAAAGAGTAGGCTGTCAATGGATGCTAAATGATTATTTATACAATAATTCATCCCTGTTTGACGATGTCTGAAGACCGGCTATCTGGCACGTGGATGATGTTAACAGCTAAATATATTGATATTGTGACATCTGATATCAATGAGATTATATATATATATATATATATATATATATATATATATATATATATATATATATATATATATATATTATATTACATCATCCTCTAGAAGGGTCCATAAGTATCAAATAGACTTGTTATAACACACTCTGCTTAGGTAAACCGGAGCTCTGAGGAACTCACGTTGATCTTTCAACTCCCAACTTCACATCTATTAATATATGGTTTAAAAAAATATATGTTTATTGATCTTTCTTATATCTCTAAGATATAGGACAGACACTTCAGAACAAACATCCTTTAGATTATGTTTTGGGGACTATCCATTGTTCCATGTAGTGAATCTGTTATTCAATGGGTTTGGTAAGGTCAAATAAAATGTTTCATCAAATATATATTTTTATATACTTCAAGGGGTCTTAAAATTCAAAATCAAATAGCTAAATGATCCTTGGTATGACCTTCTTAAAACAATTCCATATAGCTTAATAGAACCTTGCCATTGTCATACAAAGGGGATCCATACCCCGCTGTCCTTGTCAGGGGAAGTGGTGAAGGAACCCATTGGGGCCCTTGAGAGGTTCTGATGGCCCCTTTGTTGAGGTTAAGTAGTATAGGGCAAGATCAAAAGGTAAGATGCTGTAAAGAGCATGAACACCTTCTTAATTACTCAGAGCAGTTGGCCTTTTAGTGAGCGAGCTCAGTAGAGCTCTACTAATGACAGCACACTCATTATCAGGACCCGGCACAGAACGGGTGACCGTTAAACTGTCTGAAGTAAATCTGTCCTCAGTGGGGACTGACGCAGAGCTGGAACAGGCAAGGAAGCAGACAGCCAAATAAGAAGGATCCACCCTGTCCTCTCTCTGAATGAAGAAATATCTCTGTTCGCTGTTTTGCATTTACCTAAAGTCTCTAAAAGTATATTTTCTGATCATTTTCCCTACAAGTAGCCCAATCCCTTTTAACACCATATCTATAACATTCAAATCGAAGAAACAGCGAGTTCTGTTACAGTGTAAGTATTTGGACTCAAATGATATGTAGTTTTCAGAGGCTCTGACACTAAACTGCTAATTAGCCTGTGGAGGACCTAAAGCAGACTAATCAAGCCAGGCCAGAAAGAGAGCCCCATAATAAGGAGCAGAGGGAAGATGTGACATTAAACACAGCCAAACTGAACACTACAAGCACATTGTGGAAGAAATAGATGGGCTTTCTATTTCAATTGGTGAAGAACACTGGTCCTTGGATGGATAATAGAAAACAGTTGCATGGAATGGGATGTTTGGAGCTTTATAGTTTTTTTCTCTATCTTTTCTTTACTCTGACTTGTTATGGGTCTAAGGCCCATGTTACAAAACCATATCAATGACTCATCTCTAAATCCTTTGAAGTCATAAATCGCAATGCAAAGACAAAATACAACTGTGGGAAATTCGTGTTTGATTTTCAACGCACATTGTCTGTATTCCACTGGTTTCCATGGCTGCTTAATATAAATCACTGTAAACATTCAAGACCTCTGCTATGTAAACGTTTCTAGCATTTGAAGATGTTAGGGGCTTAGCCCAAAGCCAGTAGGGGCGTCCGGGGGCATTCTCCCCACAACAACAAAAAAGAAGGAATTTCAACAGCTAAATGCATGAATATCGTGCCCTTTGAGATGAACATTGTGAGATTAGAACATTGCGAGATTATATCATCTTCAGGTAACTTGCACCTTCCCACCTGCCACTGCCAGTACTCAATTACAGTAGCTACTGTGGGTCTCTCTACTCTGGAACACATACATCTAAAGTGTATTGCCTAAAACCATTCAACAACTTCAAACAAATTCTGACCTGTTAAATGAGCAAACTGATTTAAGAATCCCACAGTACCCACACACCCTCCCTCCAACTCTCTCTCTCTCATATCTTTTACATTTAGCAGATGCTTTTATCCAGAGCAACTTACAGGAGCAAATAGGGTTAAGTGACTTGCTCAAGGGCACTTAGATTTTTCACCTAGATGGCTCAGGGATTCAAACCAGCGACCTTTCGGTTACAGTCCCAATGCCTCTTCATCGCTTCCTTTGTATCATCTGTTGCTGCCTCTCTAGTCTGCCCTCTTCTTTCCTTTTTACCCTTATTTTACCAGGTAAGTTGACTGAGAACACATTCTCATTTACAGCAACAACCTGGGGAATAGTTACATGGGAGAGGAGATGAATGAGCCAATTGTAAACTGGGGATGATTAGGTGGCCATGATGGTATGATGACCAGATTGGGAATTTAGCCAGGACAGCGGGGTTAACACCCCTACTCTTACGATAATTGCCATGGGATCTTTAGTGACCACAGCGAGTCAGGACACCCGTTTAACGTCCCATCCGAAAGACAGCACCCTACACAGGGCAATTACTGCCCTGGGGCATTGGGATATTTCTTTTTTTATACCAGAGGAAAAGGTGCCTCCTACTGGCCCTCCAACACCACTTCCAGCAGAATCTGGTCTCCCATCCTGGGACTAACCAGGACCAACCCTGCTTAGCTTCAAAAGCAAGCCAGCAGTGGGATGCAGGGTTGTAATGCTGCTTTCTCTTAGTATTCTATGTTGCTGTCTCTTGTCTACCCTCTTCTGTTGCTGTCTCTTAGTATTACATGTTGCTGTCTCTTAGTATTACATGTTGCTGTCTCTTAGTATTACATGTTGCTGTCTCTTAGTATTACATGTTGCTGTCTCTTAGTATTACATGTTGCTGTCTCTTGTCTACTCTCCTCTCTCATCCTGTCCTGGTTGTAAAAAGTAAGTAAAGTAAAATTAAATGAAAAGTACATTTTATTTTTATTTAGTAATTTCACAGGCTTTTTTTACGTCACCTGCAAATTTTTTGTAAACCTTATTTTACTTTTTCACTGTCTGTATTTCACCTCTTATAATTTGTGCAAATAAATAAAGCTACACTGAATATAAATATAAACGCAACATGTAAAGTGTTTCATGAGCTGAAATAAAAGATCCCAGAAATGTTCCATACAAACAAAAAGCTTATTAGTCTCAAATTCTATGCACAAATTGTTTACATCCCGGTTAGTGAGAATTTTTCCTTTGCCAAGATAATCCATCCACCTGAAAGGTGTGGCATATCAAGAAGCTGATTAAACAGCATGATCATTACACAGGTGCAGCTTGTGCTGGGACAATAAAAGGCCACTCTAAAATGTGTAGTTTAGTCACAAAACACAATGCCACAGATGTATCAAGTTTTGAGGGAGCGTGCAATTGGCATGCTGACTGAAGGAATGTCCACCAGAGCTGTTGCCAGAGAATTGAATGTTCATGTCTCTACCATAAGCTGCCTCCAACGTCCTTTTAGAGAATTTGGCAATACGCCCAACCGACATAACAACCGCAGACCATGTGTATGGCATTGTGTGGCCGAGCGGTTTTCTGATGTCAACGTCGTGAACAGAGACAGATGTCTCTCTCCATCATATACTACTCTTCTGTTGTTGTCTCTGTGTCTTGTCTGGTGTCTCGCTCTATCATCTACTCTCCTGTTGCTGTCTCTGTGTCTTGTCTGGTGTCTCGCTCTATCGTCTACTCTTCTGTTGCTGTCTCTGTGTCTTGTCTGGTGTCTCTCTCCATCATATCCTACACTTCTGTTGCTGTCTCTGTGTCTTGTCTGGTGTGTTTCTTTAGTTTTGCAATTCAATACGGTCAAGGGGATACTGGAGCAACTTAACTTGTTTTGGGCCTGTGACTGTGTCACCTAAATCATCCTCTTCCCTACCATTGGCCCCTGGCTGCTGCTGTTCTAAGAGCTCCACTGTCCTACTGTTCTCATCTGCCCTCCTCCTTGGCTCATCTGTAAGGTAGCAAGGTAGAGGTGCATTAGTTCGTTTTAAAGGGCAACTACACTTCTTGATTTGGCCTCGTTTTAGATTTGGTTCATTAAGAAATGCTAGCGGACATGACTGAACTCCAACGTGAGTTGTGGTTTGATGTTGTCTTGTGTGTGTGTGGTTTGATGTGGTGTGTCTTGTGTGTGTGTGTGTGTGTGTGTGTGTGTGTGTGTGTGTGTGTGTGTGTGTGTGTGTGTGTGTGTGTGTGTGTGTGTGTGTGTGTGTGTGTGTGTGTGTTTGCAGGTGGAAAGACTTAGTCAAATTATTTAGCCATTTAGCTTCAGCCAGCAGGTGTGCAACCTGATTTGGACTTTAGATAGCCTATCAAAAGGTTTGAGGCTGGATGAAAATCCTCCAGTGTTGAAGCCCAGGCCTAATGATGCCACTGCCAATAATGTTTTCAATTTGGACTTTTTCTTTCAAAAGCAGCTCAAACATCGAACATGTAAGAATTAACTACAACTATTGAATTCTGCCATGCTGATACAGTGAACTGTGCATTATAGGGAAATAATGCACACTCTAGAATGCCCTTCAAGCCAATCAGAAATTAGTATTGAACAATTCCATGGTAAAGTACTGTAAAGCCTCTGAACCAAAGCTTAGTCTACACTATTTTGGAATTTATTTCTTCGCTTAAAAATCAAATAAAAACCTAAAGGAAAGAAGTGAAAGTAGTAGATAAGCCAGTTTTATGTGTATTCCTGTTCTGTGTTTCAGCTTTGAAGTTTATATTGTACAGTTACACATTTACCATTAAATGACAACTATATATATGTAATGAACAAAAATAAAATTGCAACATGCAACAATTTCAACGATTACTGTTCATATAAGGATATCCGTTAATAGTAATAATTGGGAGCCAGGCCCAACCACTAGGGAGCCAGGCCCAGCCAATCAGAATGAGTTTTTCCCCACAAATGGGCTTTATTACAGACAGAAATGCTCCTCAGTTTCATCAGCTGTCCAGGTGGCTGGTCTCAGAAGATTCCGCAGGTGAAGAAGCCGGATGTGGAGGTCCTGGGCTGGCGTGGTTACACGTGGTTGTGAGGCCGGTTGGACCTACTGCCAAATTCTCTAAAACAACGTTGGACGTGGCTTATGGTAAAGAAATTAACATGAAATTCTCTGGCAACAGCTCTGGTGGACATTCCTGCAGTCAGCATGATAATTGAACGCTCCCTCAAAACTTGAGACATCTGTGGCATTGTTGTGTGTGACAAAACTGCACATTTTAGAGTGGCCTTTTATTGTTCCCAGTACACGGTGCACCTGTGTTATAATCATGCGGTTTAATCAGCTTCTTGATATGCCACACCTGTCAGGTGGATGGATTATCTTGGCAAAGGAGAAACGCTCACTAACAGGGATGTAAACAAAATTTCAGCAAAATATTTGAGAGAAATAAACTCTTTGTGCGTATGGAACATTCCTGGGATCTTTTATTTCAGCTTATGAAACATGGGACAAACACTTTACATGTTGTGTTTATATTTTTGTTCAGTATACATGAATGGCTGTCCTAGAATACATTCTTTTCCTGGGAGCAGAGGACAAAACAGCTAAACTTCAAGATGAAACCTGTACCACACTGAACTGAAGCAGATAGACCTCATTAGTTACCAGTATACATATGTAGTATACTGTATACCTGAAGCAGTTAGACCTCATTAGTTACCAGTATACATATGTAGTATACTGTATAACTGAAGGAGATAGACCTCATTAGTTACCAGCAGTACACATATGTAGTATACTGTATAACTGAAGGAGATAGACCTCATTAGTTACCAGTATACATATGTAGTATACTGTATAACTGAAGCAGATAGACCTCATTAGTTACCAGTATACATATGTAGTATACTGTATAACTGAAGGAGATAGACCTCATTAGTTACCAGTATACATATGTAGTATACTGTATAACTGAAGGAGATAGACCTCATTAGTTACCAGTATACATATGTAGTATACTGTATAACTGAAGGAGATAGACCTCATTAGTTACCAGCAGTACACATATGTAGTATACTGTATAACTGAAGGAGATAGACCTCATTAGTTACCAGTATACATATGTAGTATACTGTATAACTGAAGCAGATAGACCTCATTAGTTACCAGTATACATATGTAGTATACTGTATAACTGAAGGAGATAGACCTCATTAGTTACCAGTATACATATGTAGTATACTGTATAACTGAAGGAGCGATAGGGGCAGAAGAAGTGTCCTATGAGTGACAAATGGAGACCAAGAACACTCTTCTCTGAGAGAGTCTTCAGCGTTGATGGCTCAGGTGGAGACAGGCATTTATAAAGGAAGACAGAGCCCGACTGTGTAGCAAGCACAAAGAGGCATAGCACTGGTGTGGTGTCAGGGACCGCATCAGGGAAGTTAAATGGCTTTAGAGTGACTAAGGAAGGGCAAGCGGCTCAATATGGGACTGTATAGAGGTGCTTCATCAACCCCTCACCTACACAGTCATCATAACAGTGTACCGGGACTAGTAGCGGTTGCTGTCAGCAAGGAGTGGCTACTGTGTACTACTGTATAAAATGGAAGCCAATTGAGATCACAGAAAGGAAGAGGGAAGACGTTTTGATGAATATTTCTAAGAAGAAGAAAGTGTACATCTGTGTTCATACACGTGTATCCACTTGATGTAAGGCCCCACAGAGAAACAATGTTTGCGCACACCGTTTACAGAGTCACTTGCTCTTCTTGCCATGTCATGCCTTCAGCTCCTATTGACATGAAATTACTTAATAGGAAGAGAGATGCACATATGAACGCCGAAGCTCTCAGCCGTTCCCAATCTGTTGTTGGCTGGTACATACAATAATACTACATTCTCAGAAATAAAGCTGATATCTAGAACCTAAAAGGGTTCTTCGGCTGTCCACATAGGCAAACCTTTTGAATAACCCTTTTGGGTTCCATGTAGAAACCCTTCCACGGAGGGTACTACATGGAAAAGGGTTCTACCTAAAACCAAAAATGGTTCCAATTGGAAACAAAAAGGGTTCCCCTATGTGGACAGCCCAAAAAAACTTTCGGAACCCTTGTTTCTAAGTGTGTACCGTTCCCCAAACCCTATCTGTCTTAATTATATCTGTGTCCTAGTTTAGTGGCATTGGCTTTGTGTGCTGTGGGGAACGAGTGCATGTGAACGAAGCGAAACAAAGAGAGAAGGCAAGAGAGAGAAAAAGACAAGGAGAGAAAGAACGAGGGAGAAAAAAAGGTGAAAGAGAGAAAGAAAGAGAGAGGAAGAGGAGAGAGATATGGGAGAGAGTGAGAGAAGGAAATGTAGAGCCAAAAAAAGAATAAAGAGAAAATGTAAGAAAAAGAGTGAGAAGGAAAGGTATAGAGAAAGCAAAGTTATAAAGAGGGAGCTTGAGAGAAAGGGAACGAGAAGGTGAGCGAGAGACAGTAGGGGAGCGCCACAGCAACCATCTCTCAATCTGTCCGCCCCTCGATTGATGGTCTCTTTTCTACACTAATTAACTGCTTTCCAAAAGTCCTGCTGCCTTTATTTTCCCAAAACCCTTTCTCACTGCACTGCCACACACAATGGCAGGACAATGGCGATGGGAGCAAAAACACACGTCGCTGCAGCAAAGTCAGCAGGCTGTTGTGGTGTATAGAGGGAAGTTGGGAGACAGAGACAAACACATACAGCATGCTTGTTGGTGGAGGTGTTGTAAGCAATCCAATGCTGTAACAATGCCAGTTTATTGATGACTTAAGCTTACAAATTAAACCATGAAATAGATCGGGATAATATAAAGTACCTGTCAAAAGTTTGGACACACATACTCATTCAAATGTTTTTCTTTATTTTTACTACTTTATACATTGTAGAATAATAGTGAAGACATCAACATGATGAAATAACACATATGGAATCATGCAGTAACCAAAAAAAGTGTTAAACAAATTCAAATATATTTTACATTTTAGATTCTTCAAGTAGCCACCCTTTGCCTTGATGACAGATTTGCACACTCTTGGCATTCTTTCAACCAGCTTCATGAGCTAGTCACCTGGAATGCAATTCAATTAACAGGTGTGCCTTTATAAAAGTTCATTTGTGGAATGCCTTTCCTACTTAATGCGTTTGAGCAGTTGTGTTGTGACAAGGTAGGGGTGGTATACACCCCTACCTTGGTAAAAGACCAAGTCCATATTATGGCAAGAACATCTCAAGTAAGCAAAGACAAAGGACAGTCCATCATTACTTTAAAACATGAAGGTCCGTCAATCCGGAACCTTTCAAGAACTTTGAAAGTTTCTTCAAGTGCAGTAGCAAAAACCTTCAAGCGCTATGAAGAAACTACCTCTCATGAGGACCACCACAGGAAAGGAAGACCCAGAGTTACCTCTGCTGAAGAGGATAAGTTTGTTAGAGTTACCAGCCTCAGAAATTGCAGCCCAAATAAATGCTTCACAGAGTTGAACTAACAGACATATCTTAACATCAACTGTTCAGAGGATATTGTGTGAATCAGGCCTTCATGGTCTAATTGTTGCAAAGAAACCACTACTAAATGACACCAATATAAAGAAAATAAGTGCTCAGCATATGTGGGAACTCCTTCAAGACTGTTGGAAAAGTATTCCTCAAGAAGAAGGTTGAGGCAATGCCAAGAGTGTGCAAAGCTGACATCAAGGCAAAGGGTGGCTACTTGAAATATTATCATGTTTTTTATTAACACTTTTCTGGTTACTACATGAGTCCATATGTGTAATTTAGAGTTTTGCTGTCTTCATTATTATTCTACAATGTAGAAAATAGTATAAATAAAGAAAAACCCTTGAATGAGTAGGTCTCCAAACTTTTGACTGGTACTGTAGGTGACACAATATGATATATAATATAACTGTTTTCAAATACAGTTGAAAGCGGAAGTTTACATACACCTTAGCCAAATACATTTGAACTCAGTTTTTCACAATTCCTGACATTTAATCCGAGTAAAAATTCCCTGTCTTCGGTCAGTTAGGATCACCACTTTATTTTAAGAATGTGAAATGTCAGAATAATAGTAGAGAGAATGATTTATTTCAGCTTTTCTTTCTTTCATCACACTCCCAGTGGGTCAGAAGTTTACATACACTCAATTAGTATTTGGTAGCATTGCCTTTAAATTGTTTAACCTCTTGAAGCTAGGGGGCACTATTTTTATGTTTGGAAAAATAACGTTCCCAAAGTAAACGGCCTATTTCTCAGGACCATATGCATATTATTGACAGATTAGGATATAAAACTGTCAAAATATTGTCTGTGAGTATTACAGAACTAACAAAAAAAAAAAAAAAACTAACAAAAAATAAAACCAGGAAGTGGCTTCTATTTTGAAAACTCCATGTTCCATAGCCTCCCATTGCTCCATTTAAAGGGATATCAACCATTTAAAGATTCATTTTCCTATTGCTTCCTCAAGGTGTCAACAGTCTTCAGACATAGTTTCAGGCTTTTATTTTGAAGAATGAGCGTGACCGACCACATTGCGTAAGTGGATTGGTGGGGGGTCTCAGAGAAATGTGTGAGCAAAAGAGAGGCGGCCATTGTTACTCCCGGTCCTAGTGAAAAAGCCAACTGTCCCGGTTGATATATTATCGAATAGATATTTGAAAAACACCCTGAGGTTTGACTATAGAAAACTTTTGACATGTTTCTGTCGACATTATGGATATAATTTGGAATTTTTGTTTGCGTTGTTGTGACCGCTCTTTCCGGTGGATTCCTGGGCATAACGCACCAAACTAATGGAGGTATTTGGATATAAAAAAATATCTTTATGGAACAAAAGGAACATTTGTTGTCTAACTGAGAGTGTCGTGAGTGAAAACATCTGAAGATCATCAAAGGTAAACGATTAATTTGATTGCTTTTCTGATTTTCGTGACCAAGTTACCTGATGCTAGGTGTACATGTTGTTTTGTCGAGCGATCGATAAACTTTGTAAAAGCTTTGATAAAGCTTGTATTGCTTTCGCTGTAAAGCATAATTTCAAAATCTGAGACGACAGGTGGATTAACAAAAGGCTAAGCTGTGAATATGAATATTTTCTAGTAACATTATTTGACTGTGGTGCTATGCTATTCAGCGTTGCTGATGACAATTATCCCGGATCCGGTATGGGTGGCTTAGAGAGGTTAACTTGGGTCAAATATTTTGGGTAGCCTTCCACAAGCTTCTGAGTGTAACTGAGTCAGGTTTGTAGGCCTCCTTGCTCGCACATGCTTTTTCAGATCTGCCCACAAATTTAAGGTCAGGGCTTTGTGAGTCAGAGATTTCCCACTCCAATACAGTACCTTGGATGTCCTTGAGCCATTTTGCCACAACTTTGGAAGTATGCTTGGGGTCATTGTCCATTTGGAAGACCCATTTGCGACCAAGCTTTAACATCCTGACTGATGTCTTGAGATGTTGCTTCAATATATCCACAAAATTTTCCATCCTAATGATGCCATCTATTTTGTGAAGCGCGCCAGTCCCTCCTGCAGCAAAGCACCCCCACAAGATGATGCTGCCACCTCCGTGCTTCACGATTGGGATGGTGTTCTTCGGCTTGCAAGCCTCCCTTTTTCCTCCAAACATAACAATGGTCATTATGGCCAAACAGTTCTACTTTGGCCAAACAGTTCTATTTTTGTTTCATCAGAGAAGAGTACATTTCTCCAAAAAGTACGATCTTTGTCCCCATGTGCAGTTGCAAACCGTAGTCTGGCTTTTTTATGGCGGTTTTGGAGCAGTGGCTTCTTCCTTGCTGAGCGGCTTTTCAGGTTATGTCAATATAGGACTCGTTTCACTGTGGATATAGATACTTTTGTACCTGTTTCCTCCAGCATCTTCACAAGGTCTTTTGCTGCTGTTCTGGGATTGATTTGCACTTTTCGCAAAGTATGTTCATCTCTAGGAGACAGAACGCGTCTCCTTCATGAGCAATATGATGGCTGCGTGGTCCCATGGTGTTTATACTTACGTACTATTGTTTGTACAGATGAACGTAATACCGTCAGGCATTTGGAAATTGCTCCCAAGGATAAATCAGACTTCTGGAGGTCTTCAATTTTTTCTCTGAGGTCTTGGCTGATTTATTTTGATTTTCCCATGAAAAGAGGCACTGAGTTTGAAGGTAGGCCTTGAAATATATCCACAGGTGCACCTCAAATTGACTATAATGATGTCAAAGATGTCCATCAGAAGCTTCTATAGCCATGACATAATTTTTGGGAATTTTCCAAGCTGTTTAAAGGCACAGTCAACTTAGTGTATGTAATCTTCTGACCCGCCGGAGTTATGATACAGTGAATTATAAGTGAAATAATCTGTCTGTCAACAATTGTTGGAAAATTACTTGTGTCATGCACAAAGTAGATGTCCTAACCGACTTGCCAAAACTATAGTTTGTTAACAAGAAATTTGTAGAGTGGTTGAAAAATGACTCCAACCTCAGTGTATGTAAACGTCCGACTTCAACTGTACATTGTATGTGTGGGAAATTGTTGAGTGAAAACAAGAGGCTTTGACTGCATCAACACCATGGTTTGACAACATATTTCAACAATGTGTTTGTGTCATCTGTAAATTCATTTCCACAGTTTAAGCAATGGTGGAGGGAGTGGGAGGTGTGGAGGGGGGGATTCAATCGATGTTATTCGTAATTATAATCAATGTGTAATTCTGTGAATGTCACTTGGAATTCATCTGGCCGGTATTGACATCGGCGATCGCTTTCAGAGAGTTTGCTCAAATTAATTTCATGCCGCCCCATGCCATCGTGGCGGCTTCAATCCCATTTAAACAAATGAACTGAAGCGAAACAACCACAGCTAGAGACTGACAAAAAAACAACCGAACCCCACAAAAACACCTCATTATCGACAGAGAGCAGCCTTTCAAACTGGGACGAGGAGCGACTGGTGAAATCTGATAACACTTTTGAGTTCAGAGTCACATCAGCTTAATCTATTTCAGTCAGAGAAAGAAGAGTTTCAAACACAGGCATTCACACAACACGTACATATACACAGGCATTCACACACATAAACACAAGACTATATACACACACTGGTGATTAGTAATGATCTAAAATCACTTTATGGCAGGGTGGACAGAGATATCGATATGCCATGTTTATGGACCCAGACATCTCATCATTTCTCTACGTTCTCTATTTCCTAGAAACACTGTGGTGATTGATGGAGAAACTTGCAGCCTCACAGAGAAGGGACCATTCTAACTGCTCCAAGGTCACCTTGCCACCGCAAACAAATGGCTGTTTAATATTTTCTACATAGGGCCAATTCAATATGGTTGGAGAACGGCCATTTTAATGAGCGTGACAGCTGACACTTTATCGTAGAAGATAACAGAGGACAAAGAGAGCATTAACGACCTAAGATTTTAGACGAAATCTGGACACTTTGCACACACGTGCACACGCACACACACACACACACACACACACACACACACACACACACACACACACACACACCATATATAACATATTATGCCACTGACAAAAAGAGGCCCTGCTTGGTCGATTGGAATAAATGAAAACTCTCATCGATCTATTAAGCCATATATATTTTTGAGAGAGGGGTTCTGACATCCCTCAATGCACCTCCTATGATTGGCTCTTTCTCCCTTACTCAAATCATAAAGGAAAATAAAATAGTCAACCATTCCAATCTCCATCTCTGTCTCGCACCCTCCCCTCTCTCTGTTGGGTGGAGCCCATAACACTCATCATGAATAAGATGCCCAGTCATAATTCCTGCTCCTATTCAAATCCATTTCCTGCTTTTCTCCGGGCCTGTCAGACGAGGTCATTGCTTGCGTATCACACCTCTTCATCTTTTGTCAGGGTCCATCATAAGGCCCCGACAGCCGCAAGATGGATATGAAGCCAAACGAGGGATCCATCTCCATCTCTCAACTCTTCCATCTCTCTATCCCTCCATCCTTCAGCCAAACGGCCCTATTCATTCAGATGTGCTCAGACAGCTAGAGCTAACGGAGATCTTAGATGAAGCATAAACACACACACACACAGAGACAGAGAGAGAAAGAGAGAGAGAGAGAGAGAGAGAGAGAGAGAGAGAGAGAGAGAGAGAGAGAGAGAGAGAGAGAGAGAATATAAATAGATACCAGAAAGATGGAGGAAGAGAAAGAGAGCGAGACATGTCCATCCCTGCAGCTTGTTTTTGTTGATTTGCTTATTATATTATTTATTCCAAACACAGAACTATGAAAAAAACACCCTAAGGCAAATTTTGTAAGTACCATTTCATATTAACCTTAAATTGATTCTCCCACCTTATACGTGGAATTAATCTACGTTTTTAAATATCATGTATCCCCCCCATCTTTAAAGGAGTTTAACTCTGTAATCATGGTCTAAACGGAGAACCAGAGAAGAGGGAGAGAGTGAGGAGTGAAAGAGAGAGAGGGAGGAGAGGACATGGGGAAGAGGAAGAGAGAGGAGTTTCCCAGAAATCCTGTTTCTCGGAAGAGGAAATTACAGCCATCTTACAATATCTGTCTGGTCCCAATGGGAACTCAACACACAAACGGAGAGTCCAGACACCTCAAATTACCTCTCAGCAAGAGAGAGAAAGAGAGAGGAGAGAGAAAGCGCTATTGAACCCACAACCTAGCCATTTCCAGTGCCACACGCTTACCAACTAGACCTAAGGCAGCAACACATGCACAGTCTCCACAACTTCCCTGCCAGTTCCCTTTTTATATTTTTTATTTAACCTTTATTTAACTAGGCAAGTCAGTTAAGAACAAATTCTTATTTTCAATGACGGCCTAGGAACAGTGGGTTAACTGCCTGTTCAGGGGCAGAACGACAGATTTGTACCATGTCAGCTCGGGGATATAAAAATGCAACCTTTCGGTTAGTAGTCCAACGCTCTAACCACTAGGCTACCCTGCCGCCCTTCTCTAATGTACTGGCATTAATTTACAGCAAGATCATTTAACAGGCAATGGAGCTGCTAACAACTCTTTTATTAGTATAGCTCAATCAACGTGACTGCCTAGCCTGGTGTACTGTAGCTAGCTACTATAGCTATGTAGGGACTGGGTACACATGACTGATGTGTCTGGTAATGCAAGGGAAGACACATCTCCTGTTGTTGGACTGTCGGATGATGCAACTTCTCTGTCAATAGACACCGCAACAACAGACTGCTTGTGTGTGTCAGGAAGAGATAGGTAGATGTGTGTTTGTCTACTGTACATGTGCTCGAACGCATTCGTGCCTGCATGCGTCTGTGTACTGTACATTCGTCATGTGACATTCCCTTTAAGTGTCATAGTTTGTCATGTATGGCCTTCCAAGAAAGTATGGCCTCCATTATACAAAATCATTTCTGAGAATGAGAGGAAGATGGACAGAGAGAGAGAGAGAGAGAGAGAGAAGGAATGAGAATCTGTGCTTGTTGTTTTCCCCCACAGAGGAACGACAGATTCTAAGTGGAGTCGCCAGAAGGTAAAGTAATGATGGTGGGATCTGAAATAGACATAGCGCCTTGCAGGTTTGTACACAGGCAGTCGGGCACACATACACACAAACTGCATTCTTATCAAACACAAAAAAGAATCTAGGTGATTAAACGATGAAAACTCTAATGCCATTAAATATTTGCGTGTATGTGCATGCATGCGGTGTGTGTGTATGTGTGTGTGTGTGTGTATGTGCATGCATGCGGTGTGTGTGTGTGTGTGTGTATGTGCATGCATGCGGTGTGGTGTGTGTGTGTGTGTGTATGTGCATGCATGCGGTGTGTGTGTGTGTGTGTGTATGTGCATGCATGCGGTGTGTGTGTGTATGTGCATGCATGCGGTGTGTGTGTGTGTGTGTGTGTGTGTGTGTGTGAGTGCAGGTTTCTGAGTGTTTTTTTTGTCCTATCTATTAACAATGCCAGTGTGACCTTTGAGGGGTAAATGATAACAAGCCAAGCTACTAATTTAATTACATTCATTGAATAATGAGACTTGTCAACGGGCCTGAGGCCTTGGCTAGCTCTCACAACAACAGCCCAGGAACAGGAGTCCTTGAAATAAAATGTGTATTGTGATTTTTACAAAGAAAGTGTGTGGTTGCGAGTGCATGTGTGTATGTGTGCATCCGTGCCTCCTTGTGCGTGTGTGTATGTATGTGTGTAACCCCGACACCTCTGGTTCCAGGTCAAACCAGGGTGAATAAGCTGGCCCTAGGTCTAAAACCCCACACCTCTTAGATTAGCAGCAGCGCTACAATAGCAGGATTAACCATAGCCCACAGAATAAAGCCAATGGAGAAACCTGCTAGCTAATCCTCCACTGGAATGTTCAATCCAAGGCTCATTAAAAAAAGGAAAGTAAATAGGTTAACCACCTATCCATCGCTTACGACTTTCTCTCACATAAAAATACAAATCAATCAAAATTTTGCCATACTTTTATGAGGAAACCTTTGCAGTACATTTACAAATTAAATACAAAAAGGACTAGAGAAAAGATAAGAAAGAAAAATAAATCTAAATGTGGAATAATTTCAGTCAATCCAGTGGAATTCTGGGAGAATTACTCAGATCTGTCGAAGCCTGTGCGAGAGGGGAGCTTGATTTCTCTCCAGCTGTTCTCTGGTTCTGTTTCCCAGTCCTACCTCTAACAGGATGATACTGTAATGCCACCTGGTGGTGAAACATTGTGGCTGCGCAGTAAAAAAATGGCCTCTTAAAATCATTGGGAGCATTTTGAGTTGTAATTATGAAAGAAAGAACAGTTAATTGGCTCACTAGGCCCCCATTAGTCACTGTCAGAGGCATTCAGATCAATGGTTCAGCCCAGCCAAACACACACACCCATGCTTACACCATATGTGTGTGTGGTGGGTGGTATGTGTGTTCATGCGTGTGTGCCCAACAATAGCATGGCAACGTCTCTTCCTGTCATTCCCGGTAATTTCCCATCTTATCCGATAGAGTGGAGAGCGGAGGGAAAGACAGATATTTGTGCGGACTGGCAGGCCTGACACATGCATTACTCTCCTTGCATTATTTAATTAAGTCACTCCATATCTCCACTAACGCACTTTTAATACAGCGGCTGGCGGAAATACGACAAGGCAAAACCTCTTTGTCATGAAGGGGAGGGGGGAGGAGAGAGGGAAAGAAGCGGAGGGGGGAGGAGAGAGGGAATGAAGAGGAAGGGGAGGAGAGAGGGAAAGAAGAGGAAGGGGAGAAGAGCGGGAAGCAGGGAGGGATGGAGGGAGGGGACAGAGACAACAAATGAGCACAATTCCACCTGTCAGTCTTAAATCACAAGAAGGTCAACTTGGCTGGTGTGCACTACAGAACCAAAGAGAAAGGCCAATCACCTATAACCATCTCTCTGCTTTACTGTGGACATAGCTCATAGGACTGCGTGTGTGTGTGTGTGTGTGTGTGTGTGTGTGTGTGTGTGTGTGTGTGTGTGTGTGTGTGTGTGTGTGTGTGTGTGTGTGTGTGTGTGTGTGTGTGTGTGTGTGTGTGTGTGTGTGTGTGTGTGTGTGTGTGTACCGGTAAAACATGATAATGAAAATAAAATGTCAAGAGAACTGTAGGCTACCACACCATTATCTATCATGACTTTATGCCAGAGGCATGACAAATGAGCTAATGGAAATGGGTGGACAGCCTAAGTTCTAAAATGCAATGTAGTTGGAAGACACTGAAATTTTGCCAGGACAGAGATGAGTGAGCGACACCGAGACATGCGCGGACGCATTCACTCTGGCCTAATGACAATCGCCAGATATCATTAAACGTTTTGGTGTTTTGTGAAACAGATGTCTCTTTCCAATGGAGTGGATGAACATGAGCAGGTAGCCTAGTAAAGTAGCCCTTGGAAGTGCTTGCTTGTGACAATCAGACAAAAAACATGACTGATGATGACTGAAGATATGCTACAATAAAAGGGATTCTATATGTAATTCTATGATTCAAATGTCCCGTACTGGGAATGTTTTGGTGAAGCGTATACACACATAAGGAGGTCCCATACCGGGAAGAAATTAAATCTAATTAAATCTCTTCACCACTGGTGTGTGTGTGTGAGTGTATGTGAGTGTGAGTGTGTGTGTGTGTGTCAGTTTGATTGTCAGTGTGAGTGAGTGTCTGTGTTAGTGTGAGTGTGTGTGTGTCAGTGTGAGTGAGTGTCTGTGTCAGTGTGAGTGTGTGTGTGTGTCAGTGTGAGTTTGATTGTCAGCGTGAGTGAGTGTCTGTGTCAGTGTGAGTGTGTGTGTGTGTGTGTGTGTGTGTGTGTGTGTGTGTGTGTGTCAGTGTGAGTTTGATTGTCAGTGTGTGTGAGTGAGTGTCAGTGTCAGTGTGAGTGAGTGTGTGTGTGTCAGTGCGATTGTCAGTGTGAGTTTGATTGTCAGTGTGAGTGAGTGTCAGTGTGTGTGTGTGTGTGTGTGTGTGTGTGTGTGTGTGTGTGTGTCAGTTTGATTGTCAGTGTGAGTGAGTGTCAGTGTCAGTGTGTGTGTGTGTGTGTGTGTGTGTGTGATTGTCAGTGTGAGTGTCAGTGTCAGTGTGAGTGTGTGTGTGTGTGTGTGTGTGTGTGTGTGTGTGTGTGTGTGTGTGTGTGTGTGTGTGTGTGTGTGTGTGTGTGTGTGTGTGTGTGTCAGTGTGAGTTTGATTGTGAGTGTGAGTGAGTGTCAGTGTGTGTGAGTGAGTGAGTGTGTCAGTGTGAGTGTGAGTGTGTGTCAGTTTGATTGTCAGTGTGAGTGAGTGTCAGTGTGAGTGTGTGTTTGTCAGTGTGAGTTTGATTGTCAGTGTGAGTGAGTGTCTGTGTCAGTGTGAGTGTGTGTGTGTGTGTGTGTGTCAGTTTGATTGTCAGTGTGAGTGAGTGTCAGTGTGAGTGTGTGTGTGTCAGTGTGAGTTTGATTGTCAGTATGAGTGAGTGTCTGTGTCAGTGTGAGTGTGTGTGTGTGTCAGTGTGAGTTTGAATGTCAGTGTTTGTGAGTTTCAGTGTCAGGTCTGTGTGAATGTGTGTCAGTGTGAGTTTGATTGTCAGTGTGAGTGAGTGTCAGTGTGTGTGAGTGAGTGAGTGAGTGTCAATGTGAGTGTGTGTGTGTGTCAGTGTGAGTCTGATTGTCAGTGTGAGTGAGTGTCAGTGTGAGTGTGTGTCAGTTTGATTGTCAGTGTGAGTGAGTGTCAGTGTCAGTGTGAGTGTGTGTGTGTCAGTGTGAGTTTCATTGTCAGTGTGAGTGAGTGTCTGTGTCTGTGTGAGTGTGTGAGTGTGTGAGTGTGTGCGTGTGTGTGTGTGTGTCAGTTTGATTGTCAGTGTGAGTGAGTGTCAGTGTCAGTGTGAGGGAGAGAGATACAACACACACTGTATAGTAAGCCAAATAATAACACTTGAAGATTACACTTGGCTTCTTCCCACGTCTTTTCAAAGACACCGTTTAACCTCCTTGAGACTTACTGTCACTTGAGTCGGTTGTTAATTAGAGGGACACAGACATCAGAGACAGAGTCGGTGACTTAGTGTTACTCCAACATGACCTTGTAGCTAAACAGCCTTTTCCAAGCCTTGATGAAACCATTATCTAAGTAAGATACAGTCCGACTAATACCAAACATCAACAATGTATTATACTTAATAACACACGGCCTCCACGGGGCCTCTGGCGCTGCATTATGCAGAGATTCCTCTCGTGTATGTTTGAGAGTCATTTACTGTATAAACCGATGGATTTGCGCAGGCCAACGAAATGTAAATGACTCACCCGTTACGAAGCGCGATGTCGAGGTAAAGCTCAACGCTCCAAGCCTCTCTGGTGGACTTGTGTTCACATTTGCATCTGAGGCGTTTAGTGTGCGCTACTTTCTAAGAAGACTTGGGGCTGGATTCAATCAGATTTGATGTTTATGTAACATCTGTTTATAAGGTTACTGCCCACTTGAACATACATTTTGGGGGATATTATTTGGGAAAATGGCTATTATGTGTGCTTGTCGGGCATCTTTCTAAGGTCAGGTAACAGGTCAGCTTATGGTCACCTGATAGGTTACCTGACACAGAGGGCAGCTTGGGTAGAACTGTTTCCATTAAATCATTCTGATTACTGTGTAAATACTACAATGGCTGATTTGATTGAATTTAGCCCTTTTAGTCAGAATATGAGGGACTGTGAAATCTCTGAAAACACCACAGAAAGGAAAGAAACAGCGATTACCTTTAGACGTCTTCAGAGGATCCTCCAAAATGTGTGTGTGTGTGTGTGTACAGCAGTGGAGGCTGCTAAGGGGAGGACGGCTCATAATAATGACTGGAGTGGAGCTAATAACACATTCCAGCCATTATTCTGTGCCGCCATCCCTCCACTGATGTACAGTCCGTGTGTGTGTGTTTAACGTGCATGCGTTTCTGTGCATTTGTGTGTATAGATAGACAATGAACAGCACTCACGATCATTGCACTGAGTGCCTGTGTAGGAGGTCATGGAGCAGTCGCAGGTGTAGTTCTCCCACTGCTGGATACAGACGCCCATGTTGGCACATGAGTCCTCTTGGCAGGTGGTGCTAGGACCTACAGGTGGCAGAGCAGAGCCATGTGATACCCAGGCACAGGTGTGAGCACTAGCCAACAGCTCCCCAACAGGTGCCATGCAGAGGGTGTCAGTGCACATCAGTGGGCCATGCACTAGTCAGGTTAGTATAGGTAACAGTACATTACATTACTTCCAAAGGCATTATAGTACCGTAGAAGTACACCAAACTGAAGAAAAATAAAAACCACACGGCATTCCCTCCAAGTAGGTTTTAGTAAGACTTTTAGTGCACAGACATTGAACAGAGTACTGGACGTGTTTTCAACATGGCTGGTTGATGAGAGAGAACTGGCGGATTCAGACAAACTGACTAGGGTCCCGTTCTCTCATATTGAGTGGCTCTGTAACAGTGCTATTACATGGTAAGAACTACCTGTACACAGGCACTGTCCACAGTGTAGGTACATGTTCTTAAATAGTAGTTACAATGACTATAACAATGTTATTTGATTCTAGTTATATGTGAGGAATTGTTAGTGTATTTGCCAGTCTTTTACATTGTGCAAGCCACAACCTTATTCAATATGTAAATATTGTGGAACAAGATGTAGCTATACACTGTAAATCCATTGTGCCTGTTCATGTCAGCCCCATGTGAATACACAGTTTTAGAGCCACCAGAGGTTAATATGAAGTGCGACCCGGGTGTAAGCTCTCACATTCTCCCTCCTCCCGCTCCTTGCTCTAGTCAAAACCAGTCTAATGTACAGAGACACTGGGGAAGAGTTACCACATGGGAACAACATGGACAGGAAAGAAGATCCGAGATAAGAGACAAAACATTTTATAGCAAAGTGGTGCACATAGCTAGGATATGTGTTTTTGTTATATAAATGTTGGTGTGGAAGTGTCCAGATAAGTCCAGGGCTGTGTTTCATTCCAGAAAGGTGTTCCCCTTCCCCTCTGCCCTCGCCCACTGCCCTTCACGGAACCAAGACAACGGGTCAGACCCTATCCAGTTCTGTCGAAGGGAGTGAGCGAGGGAATATCGGAGGATGCAATCTATGCGGAATGAAAACGCAGCCTAAATGAGAACTTGAGGCTCACCACCTTCTACAGACTCATCCCATGTTTTTGCACGTTTATTTAAAAGGGAATGCAGTCTCTACTGTGCAGTAGTGCAAAACCAATTCAGTGGGAATCGGGACAATATTCCCACTGGAAACGGAAAACCATGTGAAAAAAAGATAACTGCAAATAAACTGGGTTTAAGTGCAATTTTCTTGTGCAAGACCATAATGAAACAAAAAAAGTAGTAGAAATAGAACAAAATCATAGAAGGCTAAAAGTGCATTTATTGTGTAATGCAAAGTGCAGCGGAACTTAGATTTATGCAAGATAAAATGATTCACTTCATGTTTTTTTCTTCTACAGGCACCAAATTAGCTACAGACATCGATTTTTTTTTCCAGTAACCTGAAATAAATCTATCCATAAATAGTAGAAATAATACAAGCAAGTCATAAGTGATGATTGTTAGCATTATGGCAAGTCAGCTCCCCAGTTTAAATCTATATTCTATTAATCAACCTGAACACATTCTCAGGGGAAACATATATTAATATTGCTCAGCCGGGTGGGAATCATTTTCTCCCCAAAATACGGCCTAAAACCCCTCGGAGTGGAATTTTTGATATGTATAAATGTCTCTAAAATACCAACAGTCTCCGGCCTGCATTCATTGCATGTAAAAAGCTGCTGTCGCATTCTAATGAAATTAGCTGTCAGACTGTCGGAATCTCAGATTGAATGTAGGCGACCGTTTCTTTAATTAGTGTGCTAATCGCACTGGTATATCAGGGAGCATCCACACTCTGGGACTAAAAGCATCTGAGGCAGAAGGGGGATTGTGTGTGTGTGTGTGTGTGTGTGTGTACATGCGGGTCTGCCTTTCTGGTGTATACATGTGTGTGTGTGTGTGTGTGTGTGTGTGTGTGTGTGTGTGTGTGTGTGTGTGTGTGTGTGTGTGTGTGTGTGTGTGCGTGCGTGCGTGCGGCGACCCACGGTGCGAGACTTAATGGATTCTTCTGTGACGCTGCCCAGACAGGCGGGAACAGCAACGCTCTCCGTCTAACAACATTAGCATAAAACAAGTACACGGCTCGATACAGAAAAACAAGATCTGCAGACATAATTATACAGGCCGGCTAATGTTTTATTTATGCAAAAGCTCTCCATCGCAATCATTAGTCTGTCTCCCTGCCTGCCCGCCTGCCTGTGAAGTGAGGGTACGCCGTAGCACTAGCAACCGCTACCTATTATTCTCCAGAAGTGAACCATTTTATAACAAGCACATAGCCAGCCACAGAGAAGCTTTCAATACCTGGCCATGTTTGCAGTGGATTGTGCTTAAATGTACACTGTGCAAGGTGACATCATCATACACAGCGGAGAGACTTCTTGCTTTACCACCAATGACATCAGACTTTAAATCAACCAAGACTGCTATTGACTCGACCTAATTGCGCTCTACCTTGAGGCATGCCAAAATGTGGAATCTTGGCAAATTACAATGTTTTTGCTGTTGATTTCTGTAAACAGGAAGTCACCCCGCTGTATATGATGACGCCATCTTGCTGAGAGTATCTTTAAGCCAAGGCATTATTCTTTAGTGAGTGGTGACACATAACATTACACACAGCATCTTTGGGCCAAGCTCAGAATGGAATTTGAACCTTCTACCTTGTAGGTCAGCTTTGGTGAAACCAACTTTGTTAGCGAAAAGAACAGAAAGTGAAAAACGATAAAATAAGGTTAGTAGGTGGCCAATGACTGTCGGTTAATAAAGCAAGCGCTTTACTAACATAGACATGCCCTTTAACCTCTCTAAGGAAGGGGTCAGGGGTCAGGGCTACACTACCATGACAACCAAACTATAAGGAGACATGAAACAGATGGGAACAGTACAGAGAAAACATGTAGGTGAAGATGGTTATGGATTGGAGATTTTTGGGCCTATTGAGACACATTGTATATTGTCACATCAACAAATGAAGGCCTATTTGGAAGGGCATTGCACCATCGGTTTAGCTACATGGTTACCTGTTTAGTCATTGCACATAATTCAGACACACTTTACTAAAATATTCATATTCAAGTGAAAATGACAACAGGAAATAACAAACAGACATCTGCATGGAAACCTGCAAAGGAATATGACGCAAGCAATATTTTCATTTGACATGAATAAGGTATTTAATCAAACCCAATTAGGATTTTTAAACATTGTGTAGTATACTTAAAAGCATATGGGACCATTGCTGCTCAAGAGTGATGAAAACACAAAGGTTAGTATGCATATGTTTTACAATGAAGGAATGAGGACAAACGACACAAGACGGTTCAGGGATGACGTGAGTCACAGAAACAACGAAATACAGTTTAACACTAATTTTGTTTACCTTCAGATTGAACTTAAACGCATTGCTGCCGACAGTAATGAATGAGAGCTGCATTGGACAATTAGGTACGAGTGCTCTTCAAGGCCTCGAGTTCTGAGCTTCCAGCTCAGTACCCCAATGGTCGAGGCATTAGCGCCATCTAGTGAGGGTTTGATTCAATTACAATAAACTATGCCTTACATTCGAAGTTCAGGACTATAATGCTCCCCAAATCGATTTGTAACTTTGTTGACTGACCAACTTTGACGTAACATAGCCTACTAAAAGTCCATTGTTGATCCCTGATTAAAACTGCATGACAATATTATAATTAAACTGTCACATTGTTTTGTGATTAACTGTGAACAGGGGAGCCTTAAAGTAATAAAGCAGATTCGGGCCTATTTGTGTTTGTTCGTTTGTAATTGAAGTTGCCTATTTATTCATGGTCAATGCTATCAAGGTTCCTTGGGAAGTCCCTAACCATAACCCCCTACCCTAACCATTAAACTTACCTAAATCTAACCCTTATCTTAACTATTTAAAATGTAAACTTTAGTGGGGTATGGATGTCCCAAGGCACACGGATAGAACGGACTATTTATTCATGTTCTGATGAAAGCTCCGTTTGTTCCGTTTGTAACACTTCGGTCAACTCGCCATGCTTCTGGGTCTTCATGCTGGGCGTTAGAGACACCCAGCATGACCTTTACCTGGACCCAGTTTCCCATAGTGATGGAATTTAGGCTTTTACCAGTGTTTTAATGATGCATCTTTTCCAAAGACACCGCGCAGAAGAAGAAAAAAACTTCGCTAAGAGCCAACTTATGCTTGATCTGAACTGTGTGGTGCAATTTCGAGGCACGCATAGGCCAAATTGAGCTCCACACCTTGTGCGGAGGGGGCTCCATTTGGCCATCATTGACATGAATGGTTGACGATAGGTGAGTGCGGGAGATCCTGTGTAAACAAACCCACTCCACAGCGGCTCTGCGCTGCTCCACGAAGCGCAATAAGTATGAATGCCCTGACGTCTGCAGAGACCATATCACAGTAAATGCTGCACGGCCAATGCAGACGTCAGCTTGACCATGCACCTCCTTTTCAGTGTGTTGTTGGAGCATGGGTAGATACTGATAGTCCCGGGATAAGCTTTCTCCATTCAAACCTACATTATAGGCCTACTGACGATGGATCAACTCACATTAGGATTACCACCTATAGTAGCAAATATTGAGGCAGGGCATTATAATGCTTAGGCTTACCCTATAAAATGTACTAAAATCATAATTGTGCACATGTTGTCACACAGTATTAAATATGTTGAGGCAAACATTTGACATAGTGGAGCACAGAATTAGCTGAACAGAACCCAATTGACTGAACCATATAGGAACTACGTAGCCTAATCGATCGGACTACCCTAAGTTTTTATGCAGTGACCACGGGTTTTCATTGTAAGCATATTTCTTATTCTTGTCTTGTTTGTTAACTATAGCAAAGACATTGGCAACCGTGTGGTGAACTTCATTCCGAAGATATCGCCGGCCACAGAGAGACAGATAAACAGCTTGATTTTATGTTTAGCAGGGAGGTCTTCTGTGTATAAAGTGATGGAATTTTTTTATTTTACCTTTATTTTACTAGGCAAGTCAGTTCAGAACAAATTCTTATTTTCAATGACGGCCTAGGAACAGTGGGTTAACTGCCTGTTCAGGGGCAGAACGACAGATTTGTACCTTGTCAGCTCGGGGATTCAAACTTGCAACCTTTCGGTTACTAGTCCAACGCTCTAACCACTAGGCTACCCTGCCGCCCCAGGGCATCGCATACGACCTCGATCACACCTACTGTACCATTGCACAAAATGGCATGTACGCATCATCATCTGGACACGTGTGCAACAGAAGTGAAACATTCACCTTCTGCTACCACTTCTGTCAAGCCGTGGACACACGCAGTTTGATGCAGCACGCAGGACACACTGCAATTGTCTTTGCGATGTACCGAAATGTAAATCAATGTGAGTGTGATGGAGGCGTTGGCTGTTGTACACGTGGTCTGAGGCAGTCCGTAAATACGAACATTTAGTAAGTACAACTTTAGCAAGAATGGTTTTAAGAAACAGCTCGGAGATTTAACAATGCTCCTAGGAAGGTTCTAAGATGAACTTAGCCTTAAACATGCTTATGGGAAACCGGGCCCATTGAAGCTCCCACGGACTGTTTGGGATAATTCATTCTGATAGTGTCGTTGGTTGTGTATAGACAATGTTAAGTTGTTTTAGCGTCTCAGGTATGCTATAGACCAGGGTTTCCTAACTGGTGGCCAGCAGGCTGAATTTGGCTGGCTGGTGGATTTATTTTCCCCACCCAGGTTTTCTGAGCAAATGTTTTTACGATGTTTTATTTTTATTGTTGGTCATAAAACACCAGGAAATCAGCTTCAAGTGATTTGAATTTTGGGAATACTTGGGAACAGATTTCCAAAATTCAAATCACTCGGAGCTGATTTCCTGGTGTTTTATGTCCAACAATAAAACAAAATGTAAAAGCAGAATAGCACCTGATCATATACAAATGTAAGTTTGAAGCCTATTAATTAATTAATGGTAACTATGTCCCCCCCACACCACCATCCGCTGAATAAAATAATTGGCTGGCGGCTGAATTTAGTTGATAATCCCTGCTATTGCGAGTCTTTCATTTTTGGTGAACTTGAAACTTTTTGAACAACAACCGTTTTTACCTTGAATTCCTGGACTGTCATTTTTTTGGTATGCCGACAACACTGTTCATAAAATCATACTTTTTGACAATGCTGCTCCGTCTGCTGTTGAACTATGTGCTCCAAAACCCAACTGACTACCCTGCCACTATTCTTGACAGGAAAGTTCATTACGTGACAATGATTTAGCAAAAGAATAAGTGAAAATACACACACCGATGCAAATATGTGCGCACACATCCTCACAGCCACTCACAGACAAACAAATGACAACAAAGAAGAAATGTCATGGATGTGATACAACGGAAGACCAAATAAATATGATTCATGAGCTTTTATTGTGAAAAATAAATAAACAGATATTTCAACACACACATCACGGTGTATACTGTATCTCCCAAAGTAACATTCAGACTTGTAATGAGAGGAAGACTTATGGGGATATAAATATGGAGTTATAGATATCCTGTACAATAGTCATAATGTTAAAGGTATATTAGGTGTATATTACTGCACCATTATGTGGCTCTCTGATACGCTCTTTTCAAAAGAACAACAAAAGAAACAAGAAGAACAAATGCACAACAGGTAGATTGAAATAAAATAAAAAAAACAAGATGAGAAAACACTCACATAAAAGAGAAAGGAAAATAAATGTTCAGAAAACAAAAGGATTCACGGTGCAAAACTCTTAAGACTCGGGAAACTTGCCCACTGACCAAAAACGATATTAACCAAAAATTATATTTGAAGAGTAGTCAAAAGAGCATAGAGTATTTGCAGCGATGATTCTTAATCTGAATGAAATGTGATGCTAGTGCAAAAATGTTTCAATAGGCCGTCGTCGGCTCGTTGATATGCATGGAATATTTCAAATAAACGCTAAACAAACTGAAACTTTTGGCATTCTAGTTTTGTGCGCACATTGCATACAAGCTGTTGTATCGTATCTGGGATTTTCCATATGGCTCCATAGAGACATTACAATTCTTATTCATACTATTCTCTACAGTTGCATTGTTGCTTGGGCAAAAAGAGCCGATTACATTTCTAATCTGAATATTAGTGCAAACTGTATGTAAATTTGGGTTGTACAGTATAGTGCGTTAAACCAACAAATAGCCAATCGTAGCTATGTATGATAAGGACTTATTGTACAGCACAAAATAGCAATTGATCACATAACACTTACATGCCCACACAATCAAAAGTTTTGTATACAAAACGGACATAATCAACATACCGGTAGCTCCCTGTCCTGTATGTACAGACACACAAATGTTTTCTTTATGTGTTTTTTTTTGTCTTTCTGAAACATGACTGTAGTTATCAATCATGACGAGCTCCTAAAACACTGATTAAAAAAAAAGCGAAACATCTCAAAACAACAAAGTCAACAATGGTTGTGCTTGTGCTAATGTGTACTAATGTTACTGTAATGCTGCTTTGAGCTGTGCTGATGTGACATCATCATTGTGCGACCAATGTGGCCGATATGAGCTAGGTCTGGTCCTCGAGGTTGAAGTTACCCATCACCACATATCTATAATTTCCTAACTTCAAACCCTGACCATATACATTAGGATGAATTAATACTGACCCTTCACCATTGGTTGGGGTCAACATCTACTGTACCTACTGTAACAATGGCAGTTGGTGGTGGTTGTAAATGTCCAGCCCTGCTCTAACTAACAGAGGGCTGTCTGGGTGGTGAGTGAGGTGACCAGCAGTGTTAGTAGGATGGACGAGGGAGCGTAAGGTACAAGGGAGGTGGAGCTACTGTTGGAGTTAAGGAGGAAGAATGGGCTCCCTGAGCTGTCGTTGACGTTTTTGTTGTTTCTGGGGTTGTAGTTTGGGTTGTAGTTTGAGTTTGAGCTGAGGTCCGAGTCGGACATGGTTTTGAGGGAGGGTGTACCTTCGCATCCTCGCTCGATCTGCCCGCTGCGGAACAGCGCGTCCTGGAGGAGGTCAGGGAGGCGGCCGTTGAGGTCCACAGAGGCCAGGCAGCCTTGGAAGCCATCCCGGGACGCCACCAGCTTGGGCAGGCTACCGTACATACCAGGGCCCAGTCCAGCAATAAACAGGTCACCTGGAGCGAGGAGGAGAGAGGACACCGACATGTACTGACAGAGTCGAGCTTTATCATTAAGTCTTTTATTTTACAGTCCTGGTAATGCTTTATTTTACAGTCCTGGTAATGCTTTATTTTACAGTCCTGGTAATGCTTTATTTTACAGTCCTGGTAATGCTTTATTTTACAGTCCTGGTAATGCTTTATTTTACAGTCCTGGTAATGCTTTATTTTACAGTCCTGTTTAAGCTGTTATTTTCAAATACATTATGTTTTTAAAGAGTGCTTTACGATAATTCATTGTAAAAATTCTACATAACCAACCAGGGTGGACGTATGCGACTCAAAACCACAATAGCCCATTGAGCTAAAGCCTAGGCATTAGCTCTGGGACATGGGTATTCAGGTCTCAAGCAAGGTTAGTCGTCCCACATGGTTCACTGAACCACCTCTGCTATATACTCTACCTTTCAGGTCGAGGTTTTTGGCTCCATTGACCACCTGGCTGGTTGCCTTGGCGTCCACCTTCAGCGTGTGGATGTTGCTGTTGTCACGGGTGATGACCACGTTGTGCCACTGGTTGTCATGGAGAGCCCGGTCGCTGTTACCCTTGATGACGTTAGGCCCATTGCCAAGGTCAAACACGTAGTGGATGTACCTGAGGGAGGTCAAAAGTCAGTCTGGTCACTGAATAGAACACCTGTTTGACCAATAGGAGTGGCGCAGCAAAGGAGATGACCTCTAGGCCTCTGTGAGTGGAGGATGGGAACTACAAGGATATGTCAAAATGGTGACATATAACCACTGCAGTTATACACTACATGGCCAAAAGTATGTGGACACCTTCTCGTCAACCTTCTGGTCCCCCCCTTTGCTGCTATAACAGCCTCCACTCTTCTGGGGAAGGCTTTCCACTAGATGTTGGAACATGCTGCGGGGAGATTCAGTCACAAGAGCATTAGTGAGATCAGGCACTTATGTTGGGAGATGGCTCGCAGTCGGCCTTCCAATTCATCCCAAAGGTGTTCGATGGAGTTGAGGTCATGGCTCTGTGCAGGCCAGTCAAGTTCTTTCACAAGAGGTCGACAAACCATTTCGCTTTGTGCACGGGGGCATTTCGTGCTGAAACAGGAAATGTCCATCTACAAATTGTTGACGCAAAGTTGGAAGTACAGAATCGTCTAGAATGTCATTGTATGCTGTGAGGTTAAGATTTCCCTAAGGGGCCTAGCCCGAACCATGAAAAACAGCCCCAGACCATTATTCCTCCACCACCAAAAATAACAGTTGGCACTATGCATGCGGACAGGTTGCGTTCTCCTGGCATCCGCCAAACCCAGATTTGTCCGTCAGACTGCCAGATGGTGAAGCATGATTCATCACTCCAATGGCGGCAAACTTTACACTACTCCAGCCAACGCTTGGCATTGCGCACGGTGATCTACTCGCTTCAGCACTCGGCGGTCCCGTTCTGTGAGCTTGTGTGGCCTACCACTTTACGGCTGAGCCGTTGCTGCTGCTAGACGTTTCCACTTCACAACAACAGCACTGACAATTGACCGGGGCAGCAATTTGACTTGTTGGAAAGGTGGCTTCCTATGACGGTGCCACGTTGCAAGCTCTTCAGTACAGCCCATTCTACTGCCAATGTTTGTCTACGGGTGTGGCTGAAATATTTGAAGGGCTGTCCACATACATATATGTCACCTTTTCTTTCTTTTTTTACCCCTTTTTCTCCCCAATTTCATGGTGTCCAATTGTTGTAGTAGCTACTATCTTGTCTCATCACTACAACTCCCGTACGGGCTCGGGAGAGACAAAGGTTGAAAGTCATGCGTCCTCCGATACACAACCCAACCTAGCCGCACTGCTTCTTAACACAGCGCACATCCAACCCGGAAGCCAGCCGCACCAATGTGTCGGAGGAAACACCGTGCAACCTTGGTTAGCGCGCACTGCGCCCGGCCCGCCACAGGAGTCGCTGGTGCGCGATGAGACAAGGATTTCCCTACCGACCAAGCCCTCCCTAACCCGGACGACGCTAGGCCAATTGTGCGTCGCCCCATGGACCTCCCGGTCGCGGCCGGTTACGAAAGAGCCTGGGCGCGAACCCAGAGTCTCTGATGGCACAGCTGGCGCTGCAGTACAGCACCCTTAACCACTGCGCCACCCGGGAGGCCACATATATGTCACTTATTGTGATTATTATTGTTATATGCTACTGTAATACCATCCCTGTGTGCTGTCCTTCGTAGTTGTGGTGGCAAAAACAAACAAAAAAAGTTAATTAACAACAAAGTCTAAGACCAGGTCGGATCCCACTCACCCTTTGACTAGCTCCACAGCGATGAAGTCGTTTCCGTCTCCACTGTTGAACATTATGAAGCCGTCCGGGGAGGTGGTTTTGAACTGGAAGAACAGGTGCATAGAGGTGTAGGCCTGCAGGGTGGCCAGGCTCAGGTAGCTGCTCTTGGACTTGAAGGTCACAGGGTCAGCGATGATGGAGCGCATGCCAAACCGGGCGTTTAGCTCGCAGAAGTCGATGTCTCCGTTCTTACAGAGATCAATGTACAGCATCCCGTTGAACCTGGAGTCAATAGATGGGAATAAGGTTCGATTTGAAAAAAATGATATTATCTGACGCATTAAAACAGATAAAGTAAACCACTTTCTTGTCAACTGGAAGAACTTGTCATTCACTAACGGCAAACGTATCAACAAGATCTGCTGAAGTGAAGCAAAACAAAACAGCCATGTTAACTGGTTCAGATTTGGTTTCACCAAAACTGACACCATATGTCAACCTATCCAATGCGATGGCGTAGTACTCACATTCAGATCTGTTCGCATTGCCTGTAAAGAGCTTGTATCTTGTATACTGCTATGTCTTTCTGGGTGAAGTAACGGCGTTCATAACAGTATACGGGCAGGAAGTATATAACAAAGTATATGAGAGAAGAGGAACCTGAGGCTCTGCAGGTGTCCGATGAAGCTAGAGGGGATGGCCGAGACGAAGCGTCTCTCCGTCATGATGCCCGTCTCGATGTTGTGGAACTCAAGACGGGTGTGGTCACCCGCCATCTGGCCTGGAGTAGGGGATGAAGTGGAAAAGAAGAAAAAAGAAAAAAGAAAAAAAGAAAAAACTGTCTGATACTAACACAAAAGGGCTGAATTTAAAGAGGTGGTGAAATTACAACTGAATAAGCTCAGCAAGAACAATTCAGACATATCAATAGTCACCTTTCTCAAATACTTATTTCAAATAAACATTTAAAACCACCGGAAGGACAGTTCACGTTAACGAGCTAATTCTGTCATTCCCGTAAGCCTGAAACTAAATGAGAACACCAGACACATCAACCCACACAAACAGTGGCTGATGAGGAACTTTCTCTCAGACTGTAGCTAGTATAGTACCTTCTGCTACGTCATCGTCCACCGTGAGCTTGTAGGTTTTTCCCCGGCGGACCACGCGCACCGTATGCCACTCATTATCATTGAGTTTTTGCCCAGCATACAGGGTCTCGGGTCCCTTGCCTGAGAACGATGGTTGGTCACAAAGTTAAAGTTGTCCTGCCTCCCCAACCAAACCTTTGCTTTCCAGTTGCTTTCCAGTTTCCAATAGGGGCTGTCATATTGTCATATATTCCAATAGAAGGAGGTGACATAATGGGCTTATTTGTAACGACTCAAAAGGAGCAGGTGTAATACAAGGCATATATTGGGGATGATGACAGCAGAGCTCCTTGAGCATGTCAAGTTGATTTGTATTCTGATTCATTGTCAATTGGGATCATTTTGGCATTTTCACTTTGTTCACTTTTCAAATTACACGTGTACTGGGTGTTACTGTGGAAAACAAAGGTTAGGTTATTTTGGTAAATAGCAACAACGAATACATTTTTCTACAACAATATTTCTTAAATTGTGATTGCACACTGGAATAGCACCTTCACTGCGGAAACGTACGACTTTAAATATGTACTCAGCAGAAAAACCACTGCAGTCAATGTAACAATTACACAGCTTTTACTCATCATAGGGTCTGGAAGTACCTTCCAAATACTTTCAAAAATCTGTTATTAATAGATGAATACTACGTAGTTCAAAGAGGACTGTAGTGTTACCTACACGTACACTAGGTTATTACTGTACCTTTCACAGCCAAGTAACGCCCCAGAGCTGATCGCTTGAACTTCAGCTTGGTTTAGCCAGAATCCCTCTAAGCACCAGTAAAGCCCAGTGATCTAGACAGTCTACTGCACTACCGTGTGTGTGTGTGTGTGTGTGTGTGTGTGTGTGTGTGTGTGTGTGTGTGTGTGTGTGTGTGTGTGTGTGTGCGTGTGTGTGTGTGTGTGCGTGTGCGTCTGACAGTACTTTTCTGGCCTTTGTAACGGCAGGAGATACAGGAGCTTCAGCAGGAGCGATATTCTCCGGGACACTTCCGTGTGTTCTCACCCTGTCATGGGTGTGCTGTTGATTTAAAACAGCCGACACAAACAGAGTCTGGCAGACACAACCACATGAGCTCAAAACCCCTGGAGGGATGCTGCATTGATTTGGACAGTTTCATGTTTCCTTGCGCTGTCATTTTGGGAGTGTTAACATCTTGACTTTTAGTTTTGAAGGTGGCGGGTATTGGGCCCAGTAATGTCATCGCATCATTTCGGGTAATGCTCGTAATGTTACTCATTACTAAGATGTACTGTACCGCTCTTTTATAACTAAGACTATTAGCTCTTAAATCACAAAAGAGCCCTCTTTTTACACAATATTACAAAGGGGGTAAAAATATAAGTGATTGGAAAGGTACTGTGGGTTTATTTCTGAGACTACCTTGACTTTCTTTTCCAGGTAGGCTACCCAGCAGAAGACATTATGTCAAATCTGGATTCCACTCTTTGTCCTGAAATGCCACAGCAATTTACTGCAGCAATTAGCATCAGACATTATAGGAGCCGAATGTACAATAACAGTAATCATATCTGTCACTCACACACACAAGCATGCACACAGGGACGCGTGGACACACACGCACGCAGGAACACGTGCACACACACACATACACACACACTGAACGCGTCTCTTACATAAAAGACCGCAGTCCTCACATGCTCTTAGTCTGTCGAGAACTTTGAAACTAATGTGCAGCACTTAAAATGTACTTTTCATTCTAGTGTCTGACAATTTAGACAGACAGACAGACAGACAGACAGACAGACAGACAGACAGACAGACAGACAGACAGACAGACAGACAGACAGACAGACAGACAGACAGACAGACAGACAGACAGACAGACAGACAGACAGACAGACAGACAGACAGACAGACAGACAGACAGACAGTACTGTACACTAAAGGTTTCCGAGCCCTATTCATGAGTAAAAGCAGTTAATGTTGACCCTCTCTCCAACAGTATGGACACTTAATATACCTGAGTGTATTATAGTGTCGTACTAAAGCTCTGACTTAGAGACACACGTTTAGAAGCAAACAGAGCTCACCAAATTGACACATTAAAAGAAATCGTACAGTATCATGACACTGATATAATCATAATAAAACCATTAACTAATTTGTCGCATTTCACTTGAAGAGGACCTACACTATATGAATAGTATAACATCTTTACATATATATATATGTTTATCATTTTGTATATTCAAGTTACATATTCTACAACACATATATATTGTAGTAGAATAAGTCTATGTATTCTACGTTGTCCACCTACGATGAAGCTCTTTCATGTTAGAATTTTCAAATGTTTAGTTATGTAACAAGTGGTGATTTATTAATCTCAACTTCGTGCTGAAAACCAAAACGCTAAACATTGTATCTGCCATATATGATTTTTGAAAAGGGTTATATAATTATCAATCTCTTAAAAAGGGAATTATATTGCAGCAAAAAAAAACGCTAAATCAAACCTTCATTACAGTAGAACTTCCTATATAACTAAAATACATTCATGCGGGGGAAAAGAAATTCGGTCACAGGACATTATAACATGAAATGTTCTTATTTAATAAAATATGGCCTTACATAAAACTAAAACCTAAGAGATTAACAAATCACCACCCTGACTGTCTGTTTCCAGTTTGAGTGTTTCTGTTGTCCGTGATCTATTGATGGTCTGACCAGCTGAACTGACAGACACACCCCTTCTCCAACCAACACCATAGGGAATCAGAGAAAGACACACTTAAAATAACACATTCCTTTAAACAGCAGAGTATCATAATACAAGAGCAAAATGAAACTTGAGTGTTAACTTACTGGAAGTACAGTTTATCCTGATACAGTCTAGATGGGGAAGAATAAATGACAGATGAAATTGCATCCTTCAAGGTTATAGCTGCAGACATCCAAAAACAAGAATTCCACCCTTCCGGGGACGTCCACATGCAGAGAGGCGGCCATTTTGTAGGGGGGAGGTGGGGGATCCTATATAGACTTTCAGGTGCTAGACTGTTAGCTTAGATTACAAATGGCTGGCTTGAATTCTACAAGTGTGACTGCAATTGCAATATGATTGTAATAACTGGTAATGTAGCAATAAGTATGAGGTAGAATGAATATATTCACAAATGTCAAATCTTTGGTCCATATACAATAGTTATGGCTGACATGGGGATTAGTTGGGTGTTGTATGGTAAAATGTACATAGCGCTTTTGCAGCACTTGTTTAAGTTATGAAATTAACTTAGTTTTGTGACCACCACTATAACACTTAGATTATACACATATGGGAAAAAGTAATTTATTTAAAGCTGCATAACAAGGACACTGGCTGTCAACATTTTAAAAATGGCCGCTTTTATTTTACCAACCACATAGATTCTCCAACCCAGCATAGACTTCCATTTTGGAATAGTTTTCATTTTGATTTTAAACACAAAGTCTCCAGCTCCGAAGCCTTCACACCAACTTGTTGACTAAACAGGCAATTAAAATCATATATCTGATATTAGCAAGAAGGTGGTGTTAGCTATTCATATTGGAGCCACAGATCTTTGAAACAGTGCAATGCTATTCTACTTGACAGTTGAATAAACTTAAATATTTTAAAAAGTGTTACAACACTTATTATTTTGGAGCAATATTTCCAAGATTTTCAATTTAAAAAAGCGAATGGACTAGTGAAAGATAATTGACTAGTTCCTTCGCTGACAACAAATTCCTACCTTGTTATAGGCCTACAGGTTTTTGTGACGGCCATTTTGAGTCGGCCTATGGGATCCTGCAAGGGACATTCTGGGTTGGTCACCATGTGGCTGGTGGGTTCATGTGTCGTCAACCGCAACAGAAAAGTGGGAGCGAACAGCCGCGATCCAATCAGCACCAGCACCATGCAGAGGCATAAGACCCTCATATCTAACAGTACAGCACAGAGACTGTGTTGCTCAGTTGGTAGAGCATGGCGCTTACAAGGGGTGTGGGTTCGATTCCCACTGGGGTCACCCATACGTAAAATGTATGCACGCATGACAGTAAGTCGCTTTGGACATCTTCTAAAATGCGTAAATATTCTATGAAACAATGTAAAATATGGGTTTAGATAAACATATCAAGGATATGTATCTCTTTAACACTTAAATGTGGATATGTGATGCTTGTTATTGATATTGTATTTGATACAAAAAGTGAATTGTGTAGGGTAGTTTTGTGTAGCCAATTTTTGTAGTTGCAATGCAGTTTCTTCTTAATAAAATACTTTTGATGACTAAAGTAATATTTAGTGTGCAAAATATAGTCTATCAATTGCTACTGTGGGTACTATAACAACGAAGCACACTACAAACTATTATGACAAATACCCAGCTTTATTAAAGCTTTAATCAACGTTAAAGACAAATAGTGTGTAAATATAGGTTATGTATAGTAGTGCTTCTTTCCTTTTTGCAACACAGTGGTGTGTTTGTAAAAAAAAAGAGAGAAGGAAGGTTGCCTGGGGGGCAGCCAGCTGCAGGTTTGGCTGGGCTCTGTTCTCGGGCTGTTCGCCTGACGGGCCGCAGGCTTAAGGCCTTTGAAGGGGTGAATACCATCTTTTGACAAAGCATGATGGGAAAATGGAGTTGATAGCTAGATGTACATAGAGAGCGTATATAGTATGTGTACACCATAAACAAATAGAAGGAGAACAAACCCAAAATCAAAAGCCAAGAATTCTCAACTTGAAGACAAGAAGATGATGTTAGTTGAAAATGTAAAGTTGAGATTTTTTTCTTTCTCAATTTGCTGTAGATGATGAACTGAGAATCAGTTGGAGTAAGTCACCTCTTAGAAAGTCACAGCACTGCACAATGCTTACAAAGTTATATTTGATATACTATACTATAATAACAATAGTGTGCAAATCAGCCATAGTGTGATATTCAAAAATAGTGCGCAATTCAGACTTTAAATGAACATTTAAGATATACTTTATAATTAATTATATCTACTGGTGCTGTGACTGTCTCAAAATGACAATGGCTATGGTTTATCTGTTCAAAAGATGGGCCAGACAGCATATTTATCAATGACAAGAACTTTCAGAATGAAATAGCTTAAATAAAGCCCCAAAAGTCTAGTTAAAAAGTATAGTAATTTCTATAAAGAGTGTTAATCAATCTATATCTAATGACACATATAACAATAAAGTCCATGCAAATAAAAGTATAAATATATTTTTTGAATCATTACTCCTTACATTATTGCGATCCTTTACTCTAAGAACCAAACCAAACTACGAGTTGAAATAAGAAAGTTAAATAATAATGATGGAGGGATAGAGACATTGAACGAAGAGAGAAAGAGAGTGCCACATTGTTTAACACGTGGCGTAGTCTGTAATGTCATACGATACCTAGGTTGACCGTGAGCTTGACCCGGCCCCCGTCCAGCTCTAGACGCAGCGTGTCGGCCGAGTCCCGTGAGGTGGTGGCCATGAGCAGGCCGTAGGCCCGCTGGGACATGAAACGTAGAGACACGTCCTCAGCCTCTGTGTGCATCACCTGGGGCATCACCACCTTCATGTACATACTGCCGTCATAACTCAAGATGGATGCCTCTGCCAGGGGGGAGATGGAAGAGGGGAGAAAGAGAGAGAGACAGAGAGAGAGAGAGAGAGAGAGAGCGAGAGAGAGAGAGACAGAAACACAGAGCACGAGAGAGACACAGAGAGAGAGACACAGAGAGAGAGAGAGAGAGAGAGAGAGAGAGAGAGAGAGGGAGAGAGAGAGGGAGAGAGAGAGAGAAAGAGAGAGAGAGAGAGAGACATACATTTGTTAGTCACAACATCTGCTGTCACACATCTTGTTTAGGTGGAGAAATCTACATCATAACTTCATTTTCAGCACACGTGCATGCTCACACACAGACACACACACACACACACACACACATGCTCCCCATGCTATTGTCAGTTGCTGGTTTCCCATCACCGCTCTCTTCAGGTGAGCCTCTGTATTTTTTTTCACTCTCACACACATTTATCTGCCATAACAAATGTTAAATACATACTGTATCTACAGCATGCTGTGGACTCCCCTATAGCGTATCCAACTGTATTCGTTTACACACAGATGATGGCTGAGGTACAAGGGAAGGGTTCAAGATGGAACACACACATACACTCTTATACCTCACAGCCCGCTCCTGTCTCACAGTAGAGATGAGAGGGGGAGAGCGTTGTATGAAAATGCGTTAAATCGGCCATGAAATAGCTACTCTGGCCGAGCCGGGTTTAAAGCAGAGAGGAAGAACACGAGGGGGAAACAAAAGGAGACAGACTGTGCTACCCTACATCTGCTGGAATCTGTATCCACTGATATTACAAGCCTACTCTGCTCGCTCTCCTCCTCTCTCTCTCTTTCTCTCCATTTCTCTCTCCATTTCTTGCCTCCCGGCATCCAGCCAGTAGACACAAACACTCTTTTAGTCCTCACAGCTGTGAAAACTCCCTCCGGAAAACACACACACACACCCTCCTTTGACGCAGTAGCAAAGAAATTGCTGACAAACTCTGCAATTACATCCCAATCAATATGCTATTATGTACGATTAGATGCTTATCTCCCTCCTCCCCTCCAAGCTTCTGCCAAGGCCTAATATATACCCAGCATAACAGGTATAGGCTGGACGAGGACAGGGGGAACACCTCTGGGTACAATGAAGCCAGAACCAGGAAGAGAGAGGGGAAGAGATAGAGAAAGAGGGGATAAGAGTGGGTGAAAGATGGAGGAAGAGGTAGTGAAACGGAGAGAGAAGGAAAGAAGTAAGGTGGATAGTGAGAAAGAGAGGGTGATAAAGACAGTGAGAGAGAAAGAGAGAGAGAGAAGTAACACAATGGAGTTGGGAGAGAGAGATGGAACACCTCCAGACAGAATGTCTATGGTTGAGTGTGAGGTGTGAAGAGAGATCAGGAAGGTTTAATATCCCAGTAAGTGACTGTCAGGCTGATACTAACTGACAGAGCGACAGACCCCTGAGGGACAGACAGACAGACATGTCACTATAGTGTGTTCACATAGACGTGGTGGCAGGTTGTCTTCCGCTGGCAAGCCACAAACAATAGTCAGGGATTAGTCCCTTCAATTTAATCTTTTAATTTATCACAACTAGGCCGGTATTCAGAAAGCATCTCAGAATAGGAGTGCTGATCTAGGATCAGTTTTGCATTTTAAAACATAATAAATAAAAGGGAAGGGCCTGATCCTGGATCAGCACCCCCGACTGAGATTCTTTGTGAAAAGGGGCCCTAATATTGGCTTAATCAAATGGTTAAAACATCTATTTAATATGAAGGAAAGGATGTAGTGTAGGGAGAGGATGTGATTGGAGAGCATGGACAACGGAAACTCTTCGACTACAATATTCTACTGTAGCTACCATAATGTTTTGTTATTCTGCTTTTCTCTGTTCACAGTTACTGTCCATGTTACATCCTGAATATTATAGTCCCATTAAATGAACCATAATAAACATCATGAACACAAAGCGTATCCAATCCCGCGGCTGACTGAAAGTGTTCATTTACGCCAGTAATGAGGTGACAAAGCTGCCCTACCGCCAGGAATTTGGGCACTTTAATCAACAAAGAGCTTTAATTGACATTCCATCTGACCTATCGATGATGAGGTAGACCAGGATGGAATACTTAATCAGGAAGTTGGAGAATGGATCTGAGGATGTGATTGGGTGACTTTCAAGTCGAATGAGTAGGTGTGTATGAACATTTGACTGGTACTGTATGTGTTTGTGTGTTTTGTTTGTGAGCGTGTCATTGTGAGTCAGCCTCTCCGAGATATGTATTCAGATGACCTGCTCTGTTTAAAGGACACTGCCTCCACCGTGCTCTCCAGTAATGAAAAAGCTTGGCATGCATTAAGAGCCAATCAATGTTCATTATACTGTCAGTCCCCAACAGATAAAGAGCTGCTATCTCCCAATGACAAAGGCATGGCACTGACGCCATGACGACTGCACTCCACTGTTCCCACTGACTACACTGTCCTGTTGACCGCTTGTGTGTGTGTGTGTGTGTGTGTGTGTGTGTGTGTGTGTGTGTGTGTGTGTGTGTGTGTGTGTGTGTGTGTGTGTGTGTGTGTGTGTGTGCATGTGAGTGTGCGTGCAGTGACAAAAGCTTTGAACAGAGTGTACTAGCACGTAAACCATCCCAGTTTGATCTTCTATAACCACGGAGAGAATAGGACAGGAGTATCCACACCTTTCACTGTGCTCTGTTTGTTATGACACCTGCTGAGGACACAGAACACCTCTGTTTCCTTGTCTGAGTTGTGCTTGTACACTGCATTGGGTTCCTTGTCCTTGCTTTGACACCTCAACAGGACATGGTAAACACTTGTTTCCCCTGGCTCAGCCAGGGTACTTATACTGCTTTGATTCTCTATTACCTTTGTCCTTGGTTTGATTCTTTATTACACTCTTTATCCTTGCTTGGTTTGAAATGGAGGTAGGAGTGAGATGTGTGGAGAGTTTTTGACATTGACAAAAGCATACCAACTGTGATTTCACCATGTTCCTCCTCCTCCTCCCCCTCCTGATAGTGAAGCAAACAGCTGAGTGAATCTCAGATGTCCCCTTCAGCTCTGCTGAACCACACTGCATTTTTCAATTCCACACATACGCACCTGCACAAATGTACACACAAACTGTGTGTGCCTGTGAGTGTGTATCTGCGCGCGATTGTGTGTACTTGTGCATTGGCGCTTGCATGCGCGCCTGTGTGTATATGCACGCCAGTGTGTGTGTGTGTGTGTGTGTGTGTGCATAAGCGTGTGTTCGTCTGAGAGTGTGAAAGTGAATCAGTAACTCGGCGCAGCTCATTGTAATTGCTGATGAAGAAGATGAGAAGGAGGGGAAGGCTGACTGATTTTAAAGTCAGCTCCACTTTGCATAATTACCACACAAATTACACAGGAAAGAGAAGGTGCCATTAGGATGAAAGATTGGAGGATTTCACTTGAAAAGGGAAGAGTTTTGCTGCAATCTACTAGCAGATGTGAATACAGCCGAGGAGTAGCATGAGGTTGATCTAACAGGTGTGCTCATCTAACATTTATCTAGCAAAACAAACACACGCACGCACGCACAGGAACACACGCACACGCATATACACGTACGCACATGTGTGCGCACATAAACACACACACAGACTATACAGTGCCTGTAACTGTTCTCCTGTTCTCCTCTAGTCTAACCTCTAAGGGAATCTAGCTGGAGCGCCTTCCCTTAGTGTCAGCTTTTCCAAGCAACAGAGAAACGCCTCAGCTATTTCAAGGCCCCAGTCCTGAGTGCCCGCCAGTGAATTAACGGAGATGAAATAAGAACAAACCAGCCCCCCCCACACACATACACACAGCAATAAATAAGACACATTTAGAGAACAGACATAGTTCCAAACCACTGCAGAGGCAGTCATAAGAGCAGTCATAAGAGACAAATGTCTCACTAATTGTTTTTATGAAATGGAACTGCATTCATCCATATTCAATTGCCTTGGAATCAGAGTCTGATTTGAAGTCTTCTACCATGATAAACATTCTCACCACGATATCGCGATAAACATTCTCTCAGTCATTGTATCATTGTATCCCCCTCAGTTGACGTCAACCAGTGGTGATTATTTGTGGCGCAGCGCCCACAGAGAACCAAATATGATAAATGGACCCATAATGCGTAGAGACGTTACATGCCCTCAAAATGTCCTCTGAGTCTCTCAGCTGTGCGGTGGAGAGAGACTGTGGTTCTCACAAACAACCACATGGCTGCAGCAGAGTCCACAGTCACAATACGCTACACTGCAGTCTGAAGCGGGAGAGAAAAGTCAGAGAATGAGTGAGAAGTGAGTGAGTGAGTGAGTGAGTGAGATAGAGAAGCAAATAAAAGTAAGAGAGATGTTCATGCATCCAGAGAAAGTTTAAAACTACTATCAATCTAGTCATGGTTTGTAGGTCCACTAAAACATGCTGGGTGGTTTGGATGACCCATTTGCTAGGTTGCAGGCATTGGATCACTTAGTTGGGTAGTTTGCTTTAAAAAGAGGGTTGTTAATGCTTGGTTATTTATTTATAGTGGACAATGCACATTAATCAACATCAATATTAATGTAATGCAACATCCACGTAAATGTGCCGGAGTTAGCCAAAAGCTCATTTTCACCCGTAGTTTCAGGGTAGGTAATGGCCTTTACACAGCCACTATACAAATACTCACTAAAACAATACAAAATACATTACATCCAATAATATATCATTCTAACTACACCATCATCAACTGCCGTCTTACATATGAGGAACCACAGATAACTCGTGTACAGGGTTGGATAGATTTGAGCCATGTTTTCAATTTAATTTGAAAAGTACAATAATCAGTGCAGCTTCTCAAGTCCATGGGCATTGCATTCCAGTATATTGTAGCTCTAACAGAGAAGGCAGATTGACAGGATTCACTGTGTTGAAGAGGGACAACACAATCCCCTCTAGTTACTGCCCTATTTTCCTGGAACTGCTTAACTTGAGCTTGGTATGCCGGCATAGGGGTGGAGGGGTAAGACCATTCAGGATCTTTAAAACAAGGCTTGTATCTACATTCTGCTTAAAACAATCCAGACTAAATAAAATATGTATGTAAATTATATGACAATGGTGGTAACTTAAAAAAATATATATTGTGTTTGTTTGTAGAGTGATTCAATTGGTTTCAGAATAGTAGCTCCTGCTTGTGACCAGCATGTGAGGCAATATCTCACATGTGAGAAGATCATAGCCTGCATATATAGTTTGGCGGCCTCCAGAGGAAGGAAAGGTCTGACAAACCTACATTTGTATAATCCACACTTTCTTCTTCACATGTTTCTTAAATGTCAAGTTGGAGTCCAAAATGACGCCGAGATACCTGAAGTTAGACACAACTTTCAGATTCTCCTCATTAACAAGAACAGCTCGTTGGGAAGAATCAATGGATTTCTTCGAGAAGTACATACAAACAGGCTTGTCGATATTTAAATGCAAGCAAGAATTAGTCATCCATTTAGTAACATGTACCATAGTTTTCAATTAACTTGTTTAACAACTAGTTGTCTATTTTTTTGAGGGTACATACAGAACTGTACCATCTGCAGACATCTGCATATTAACTTGCGGGAAAGCAAGTGGGAGATCATTTATAAAGATGGCAAACAGAAGGGGGCCTAATATAGACCCTTGTGGGACCCCAATGTTATAATAAAGAGAGTCCGACTAAGTGTCCCCAAAACAAACCCTTTGACCTGCGTTTGTCAGATAGGAATACATCCAACTAATAACTTCAGTGGACACAAGGGATAGGAAGAATACAGCAGACTTCCAAGCATTGGGGAAGGGTTGTGGAGATATGACCAAGTGGGTGTGTTAATTATCCCGCCAAATCCAGAAGATCAAAGTGATCCAGCAAGCTCATGAATTATGAATTAGGATTGTTGCAACTGTAGCAAGTCCACAAGACAGTGCAGCCAGCGCTGAGTGGAATTACTTTTCAACGGACAAATGGGCAAGGTGTTGTGGCTGACCAAAAACTGTGAATAAAATGCTGCCTAACATTACTAATGATCCATTCGGGTTAAAAAGACATAGTATGTAATTATGATAGCTATCTCAGTCATTGACAATTTTAGACAATGTTAGCTATCATGCTAGCAAGCAAACAACCGCATGCATGCTAGCTAGCAAACTATTTTCCTGTGCTGTGTGTGTTTGCAAAAATGTAAAGTTTTTGTTGAAGTTTTGCTAGCTAGCTAGCTAGCTATATCAGTGCCTGTAGCTAGAACGCTCATTTTCTGTAAGCCTAACGTTAACTTTACTGTGTGGTGCAATGACTTTCACGTCAGGTAGCTAGCTAACTAGATAACTTAGCTTAGCTTGCTAGCTCAAACTAGGTTTCTCACCCGGTTTGGCTAGCTAGACCAGATTTGACTAAGCTAGGCTTATTCCCTGTTTGTAGCTACCCATCCATTTCCCATCCATTTCGGTGTTCCTCAAGGTTCCGTTTTAGGACCACTATTGTTTTCACTATATATTTTACCTCTTGGGGATGTTATTCGAAAACATAATGTAAACTTTCACTGCTATGCGGATGACACACAGCTGTACATTTCAATGAAACATGGTGAAGCCCCAAAATTGCCCTCGCTAGAAGCATGTGTTTCAGACATAAGGAAGTGGATGGCTGCAAACTTTCTACTATTAAACTCGGACAAAACAGAGATGCTTGTTCTAGGTCCCAAGAAACAAAGAGATCTTCTGTTGAATCTGACAATTAATCTTAATGGTTGTACAGTCGTCTCAAATAAAACTGTGAAGGACCTCGGCGTTACTCTGGACCCTGATCTCTCTTTTGAAGAACATATCAAGACCATTTCAAGGACATCTTTTTTCCATCTACGTAACATTGCAAAAATCTGAAATTTTCTGTCCAAAAATGATGCAGAAAAATTAATCCATGCTTTTGTCACTTCTAGGTTAGACTACTGCAATGCTCTATTTTCCGGCTACCCGGATAAAGCACTAAATAAACTTCAGTTAGTGCTAAATACGGCTGCTAGAATCCTGACTAGAACCAAAAAATTTGATCATATTACTCCAGTGCTAGCCTCTCTACACTGGCTTCCTGTCAAAGCAAGGGCTGATTTCAAGGTTTTACTGCTAACCTACAAAGAATTACATGGTCTTGCTCCTACCTATCTCTCTGATTTGGTCCTGCCGTACATACCTACACGTACGCTACGGTCACAAGACGCAGGCCTCCTAATTGTCCCTAGAATTTCTAAGCAAACAGCTGGAGGCAGGGCTTTCTCCTATAGAGCTCCATTTTTATGGAACGGTCTGCCTACCCATGTCAGAGACGCAAACTCGGTCTCAACCTTTAAGTCTTTACTGAAGACTCATCTCTTCAGTGGGTCATATGATTGAGTGTAGTCTGGCCCAGGAGTGGGAAGGTGAACGGAAAGGCTCTGGAGCAACGAACCGCCCTTGCTGTCTGCTGTCTGCCTGGCCGGTTCCCCTCTTTCCACTGGGATTCTCTGCCTCTAACCCTATTACAGGGGCTGGGTCACTGGCTTACTGGGGCTCTCTCATGCCGTCCCTGGAGGGGGTGCGTCACCTGAGTGGGTTGATTCACTGTTGTGGTCATCCTGTCTGGGTTGGCGCCCCCCCCTTGGGTTGTGCCGTGGCGGAGATCTTTGTGGGCTATACTCAGCCTTGTCTCAGGATGGTAAGTTGGTGGTTGAAGATATCCCTCTAGTGGTGTGGGGGCTGTGCTTTGGCAAAGTGGGTGGGGTTATATCCTTCCTGTTTGGCCCTGTCCGGGGTGTCTCCTGACCCCTCCTGTCTCAGCCTCCAGTATTTATGCTGCAGTAGTTTATGTGTCGGGGGCTGGGGTTAGTTTGTTATATCTGGAGTACTTCTCCTGTCCTATTCGGTGTCCTGTGTGAATCTAAGTGTGCGTTCTCTAATTATCTCCTTCTCTCTTTCTTTCTCTCTCTCGGAGGACCTGAGCCCTAGGACCATGCCCCAGGACTACCTGACATGATGACTCCTTGCTGTCCCCAGTCCACCTGGCCATGCTGCTGTTCCAGTTTCAACTGACCTGAGCCCTAGGACCATGCCCCAGGACTACCTGACATGATGACTCCTTGCTGTCCCCAGTCCACCTGGCCATGCTGCTGCTCCAGTTTCAACTTCCACCTGACTGTGCTGCTGCTCCAGTTTCAACTGTTCTGCCTTATTATTATTCGACCATGCTGGTCATTTATGAACATTTGAACATCTTGGCCATGTTCTGTTATAATCTCCACCCGGCACAGCCAGAAGAGGACTGGCCACCCCACATAGCCTGGTTCCTCTCTAGGTTTCTTCCTAGGTTTTGGCCTTTCTAGGGAGTTTTTCCTAGCCACCGTGCTTCTACACCTGCATTGCTTGCTGTTTGGGGTTTTAGGCTGGGTTTCTGTACAGCACTTTGAGATATCAGCTGATGTACGAAGGGCTATATAAATAAATTTGATTTGATTTGATTTGTAGCTAGTTGGCAGCTTATAACACGTACTTTTATCGTGGTTCAGAAACTGTAGCTATGTTTTCTAGCCTAATAGTTTCTATGACATAAAGGAATGTCTCAATTGTTCATCCAAGTTAGGCTAAAGTTATCCATTTTGACTCTACACTTAAACTGTGTTAATGTTATGTCTTTGTCCCTCAGATACTAGAGGCTGCATGGCCCTGAGAGTAATTTGCCCACCACCAGTGCACTGAGTGCAGGTAGCTACAGTACATATTGAAATGAAAGTTGTCTCAAATGTTCATCCACGTTTATCTATTTTGTCTGTCATGTAAAACCTTTATGTTCTTGTCCCTCAGATACTAAAGATAACATGGTCCTGAGAGTGTTTCTCCCACCACCAGTGTAGCGAGTTGGAAAGAAGACTGCCAGCCCAAGCATTGACGAGGGAAGAAGCATTAAGTATATATGTATACATGTGTAATATTGAATACTAATTCATATGTAATACTGTACTCAACTACTCTCGTTAATGTAATTGAGTAGCTTTTCAGTAGTACAGTGGCTTGCGAAAGTATTCACCCCCTTGGCATTTTTCCTATTTTGCTGCCTTACAAACTGGAATTAAAGTATCATATGATTTACACAACATGCATCCACTTTCAAGATAGAAAATATTTTGGGCACATCTAGCCACTGGGATTTTTGGCATTCTTGAAGGATTGAGGTTTGGGGTAGGCTTAAAATACAAATATCAAAAACTACTTTCTATCACTGGATTCAGACATGTACTGTAACCTTTGGAACCAGAGGCAGATGATTATTCCCACCTGCCACCCACGTCCACATGTACAGTGCCTTGCAAAAGTATTTATCCCCCTTGGCATTTTTCCTCTTTTGTTGCATTACAACCTGTCATTTAAATGGATTTTAAATTTGGATTTCTTGTAATGGACATACACAAAATAGTCCAAATTGGTGAAGTGAAATGAAAAAAATAACATGTTTAAAAACTAATTATAAAAATGGAAAATGGAAAAGTGGTGCGTGCATATGTATTCACCCCCTTTGCTATGAAGTCCCTAAATAAGATCTGGTGCAACCAATTACCTACAGAAGTCACATGATTTGTTAGATTGCACACAGGTGGACTTTATTTAAGTGTCATATGATCTGTCACATGATCTCAGAATATATACACCTGTTCTGAAAGGCCCCATAGTCTGTATTTGAAACTATAAATCATGAAATCATGAAACTATAAATATTTGAAACTTTAAACATCCCACAGAGCACTATTTAAATCCATGATTTAAAAAATGGAAAGAATATGGCACCCCAACAAATCTGCCAAGAGAGGGCCCCCCACCAAAACCCACAGACCAGGCAAGGAGGGCATTAATCAGAGAGGCAACAAAGAGACCAAAGATAACCCTGAATGAGCTGCAAAGCTCCACAGCGAAGATTAGAGTATCTGTCCATAGGACCACTTTAAGCCGTACACTCCACTGAGCGGGGCTTTATGGAAAAGTGGCCAGAAAAAAAGACATTGCTTAATTAAAGAAAATAAATAAGCAAACACGTTTGGTGTTCGCCAAAAAGCACGTGGGAGACTCCCCAAACATATGGAAGAAGGTACTTTGGTCAGATGAGACTAAGATTTAGCTTTTTTGCCATCAAGGAAAACGTTATGGCTGGCGCAAACCCAACACCTCTCATCACACCGAGAACCTTATCCCAGTGAAACATGGTGGTGGCAGCATTATGCTGTGGGGATTCTTTTCATCGGGAGGGACTGGGAAACTGGTCAGAATTGAAGGAATGATGGATGGCGCTAAATACAAGGTAATTCTTGAGGGAAACCTGTTTCAGTCTTCCAGAGATTTGAGACTTGGACGAAGGTTCACCTTTCAGCAGGACAATGGCCCTAAGCATACTGCTAAAACTTCACTCGAGTGGTTTAAGGGGAAACATTTAAATGTCTTGGAATGGCCTAGTCAAAGCCCAGACCACAATCCAATTGAGAATATGTGGTATGACTTAAAGATTGCTGTACGCCAGCGGAACCCATTCTACTTGAAGGAGCTGGAGCAGTTTTTAAGGATCCTCACATTTTTTTTCGCCTGAAATGACATATACAAGGCAGTTAGATTTGGGTGTCAGGCCCTGAAGCAAGGATATGCATATTCTTGGTACCATTTGAAAGGAAACACTTTGAAGTGTGTGGAAATGTGAATGTAGGAGAATAACACACAATAGATCTGGTAAAAGATAATACAAAGAAAAAAACAACCGTTCTTTTGTATTTTCTTTGTTCCATCATCTTTGAAATGCAAGAGAAAGGCCATAATGTATTATTCCAGTATTATTCCAGCCCAGGTGCAAAGTTTTAGACTGGTCCAATGAACCATGGCATTTCTGTTCAAAATGTTGTATCAAGACTGCCCAAATATGCCTAATTTGTTTATTAATAACTTTTTATGTTCAAAATTGTGCACTCTCCTCAAACAATAGCATGGTATTATTTCACTGTAATAGCTACTGTAAATTGGACAGTGCAGTTAGATGAACAAGAATTTAAGCTTTCTGCCAATATCAGATATGTCTATGTCCTGGGAAATGTTCTTGTTACTTACAACCTAATCGCATTAGCCTACGCTAGCTCAACCGTACCGTGGAAGGGACACCGACCCCGAAGAAGCAAGTACACAAGACAGGAGTTAGTGCCTAGCCTTAAGAATTCAGAGTTAATGCCTAAACTTAACCCTAACCTTACAAATTTGGAGGTAATGCCTAAACTTAACCTTAAACACTTTGAAATTTCAAATTCTAATATTATTTGTCACATGCACCGAATACTACAGGTGTAGACCTTACTTACAAGCCCTTAACTCTATTTCTTGAACTGCACTGTTGGTTCAGAAAATATTTACTAAATAAAAATACAGTACAAATAAAAAGTAACACAGTAGAATTACATAACAATAACGAGGCTATATACAGGGGGCACCAGTACTGAGTGAATGTGCGGGGTTAAATGTAGGTAGGGGTAAAGTGACTATGCAGCGAGTAGCAGCATTGTAAAAACAAATGGGGGTGGGGTCAATGTAAATAGTCCAGATGGCCATTTGATTAATTGTTCAGAAGTCTTATAGCTTGGTGGTAGAAGCTGTTAAGGAGCATTGCGGTAGACGAGAGAACAGTCTATGACTTGGGTGACTGGGGGTCTTTGACATTTTTTGGGCCTTCCCCTGACACCGCCTGGTATATAGGTCCTGAATGGCTGGAAGCTTGGCCCCAGTGATGTTTTGGGCCGTATGCACTACCCTCTGTAATGCCTTACGGTCAGATACTGAGCAGTTGCCATACTAGGCGGTGATGCAACCAGTCAAGATGCACTCGATGGTGCAGCTGTAGAACTTTCTGAGGATCTGGGGACCCATGCCTAATTGTTTCATTCTCCTGAGGGGGAAAGGGTGTTGTCGTGCCCTCTTCACGAGTGTCTTGGTGTATTTGGACCATGATAGTTTGTTGGTGATGTGGACACCTACGAACTTGAAACTCTTGACCCGCTCCACTTCAGCCCCGTTGATGTAAATGGGGGCCTGTTCAGTCCTTCTTTTCCTGTAGTCCACGATCATCTCCTTTGTCTTGCTCACATAGAGGGAGAGGTTGTTGGACTCTAAATAAACTGATAGGTCTTTGACCTCCTCACTATAGGCTGTCCCAGCATAGACTGTTGTGTCATCAGCAAACTTAGTGATGGTGTTGGAGTCGTGCTTGGCCACGCAGTCGTGGGTGAACAGGGAGTACAGGAGGGGACTAAGCACACACCCCTAAGGGGAACCGGTGTTGGGGATCAGTGTGACAGATGTTATGTTGCCTAACCTTACCACCTGGGGGCGGCCCGTCAGGAAGTCCAGTTGAAGAGGGAGATGTTTAGTCCCAGGGTCCTTGGCTTAGTGATGAGCTATGTGGGCACTATGATTTTGAAAGAGTCCAGATTAGTGTCCAGCTCCTTGAAAGCGGCAGCTCAAGCCTTTAGCTCGGTGGGGATGTAGTCAATGAACAGCATTCTCACAGAGGTGTTAATTTTGTTCAGGTGGGAAAGGACAGTATGGAGTGTGATTGAGATTGCGTCAACTGTAGATTTGTTGGGGTGGTATGCGAATTGGAGTGTGTCTAGGGTTTCCGGGATGATGGTGTTGATGTGAGCCATGACCAGCCTTTCAAAGCACTTCATGGCTACCGACATGAGTGCTACAGGGTGGTAATCATTTAGGCAGGTTACCTTTGCATTCTTGGGCACAGGGACTATTGTTGTCTGCTTGAAACGTGGGTATTACAGACTCGGTCAGGGAGAGATTGAAAATGCCAGTGATGACATTTGCCAGTTGGTCCGTGCATGCTCTGAGTACACGCCCTGGTAATCCATGGCCCCGCATCCTTGTGAATGTTGACCTGTTTGCTCACATCAGCTACGGAGAGGTGATCAGACAGTCGTCTGGAACAGCTGGTGCTCTCATGCATGCTTCAGTTTTGCTTGCCTCGTTGCGAGCTTGAAATGCATTTAGCTCATTGGGTAGGCTCGCGTCACTGGGCAGCTCACGTCTGGGTTTCCCTTTGTAGAGTCACTGGTCCCTCCTGTTTTAGAGTTTGCTTGTAAGCAGGAATCAGGAGGGTAGAGTTAAGGTCAGATTTACCAAATGGAGGGTGAGGGAGAGCGTTGTATGCTTCTCTGTGTGTGGTGTAAAGGTGGTCTAGAATTTAACATGTTGGTAGAAATGAGGTCAAACGGATTTAAGTTTGCCTGCATTAAAGTCCCCGGCCACTAGGAGCGCCGCTTCTGGAGGAGCGTTTTCTTTAATGCTTATGGCCTTATACAGCTTGTTGAGTCCAGTCTTAGTGCCAGCATCGGTTTGTGGTGGTATATAGATGGCTACACATAATATAGATGAGAACTCTCTTGGTAGATATTGTGGAACTATAGCTTATAATGAGGTACTCTACCTCAGGCGAGCAATGCCTTCGAGACTTTTAACACGTAACAGCAGTTATTGACAAATAGACACACAGCCCTGCCCCTTGTCTTACCAGATGTAGCTACTCTGTCCTGGGGATACACAAAAAAAACAGTCAGCTCAAATATTAACGTGCAATTAAGCAAAAATAAACAAACTTTTTGAAGAGGCAACAACTGCATGGGAATGCCCTTGTCTGTGTGTGTCAGGGCTCGACATAAAGGGTGAGGTTTTGGAAACCCTCTGGGCCAGTCGATCATATCGTCCCTGTAAGTGGCCTGCTTGGGCCAGTGGAAAACATTTTTTTTATACAACGGGTTACCCGAACATGCCCCAGTCTTTTATCTTCATCCCAGAGGAAAGCTCTCTGATGATGACAACGTGTGGTATACCATGGAGCCAATGGAACTAAAAACCCTTTCATCAATGCTGCCCCGTCAGTGCAATGAATAACATTTTGTTCAAATAGCAAGGCTGCTATATAGTATATGAATAGAATAAACATGAATAGAATCGTTGTCGTATTATCTTTATTAATCGCCCGCTCGCTTGCTCTCTATGAGGCTGGCACATGCCGTAGGTATACCAACCACTGCATCCGGATGACGACCATCCAGCAGCTCTCCGATGCAGGTCTGGAGGCCAGAGAGATAATGAGTGTGAGCGGGCGCAGGGCTGAAAGCTCTCTTAGGAGCTATTGGAAGCCGTCCACGGAAAACAGGAGGAGATGGGTTAACATTCTAACAGCTGCGTGCGACAACATTTGTTCCTGAGAAATGGCGCCCAGCTGTGCTTGAGACCCCGGCGTTAGACAGCTACTTCACTAATTGCACACTGGAATGAAATGTGCGGTTCAATGTGTATCACAAATTAAAAAGCTGCTGATGCTGTGACCATCCGGGGAAAAAATTGTCATTGTGGTTTCTATTCTGAACCATGGACAGTGCCCCCCATACAACGTTTCGAAACGACATTCAATTTCACTATGCATAAACCAGACGTGCGCTGTTTTCAAAACCATGGACAGCGTCCCTAGAAACTAAGGTTCTGGAACTATCAACCAGCGTTTGGGTAGTTTTGCTTTACATGGCAGTCAATACAAAAATAACTAACGACCAGAGAACGCCTAAAATGTCACTTGACAACCAGTGTTAGTGAATGTAGCGTCATGTTTTGTTTAAAAATGGATCGTTTTGGAAATAATCTACCTTTTTTATGCTGGTAGCCCGTTGTATAAAAGCAATAATACACCTGAGGCCATGTGTTACGGCATTGTATCATGGCTGTGGTGGTCTACGCCACTCAGCTTGTATTATTACTTAAGAAGTAATGCTCTTTTTAATCTTAATGATTATTTAGCACACACGAGCTGCACACACAGGCCTGTAGTTTATATATAAAATGCTGGGCAGAGAGAGAGCGCATCTCTCAAACAACTGGTTTTTGCTTGGAGCAGTTTATCCGAAGACCGAAAGCGGTAGGGTTGGGAAAACCGTAGGGAAGATGTTCCAAATTATGGTATCTACCAGTACATACAAAGGCGAGAATGGGTACGCAAACCAGGTATTTAAAACGTTCCAAGTCTTGGTTGAATATTTGCAATGCGAGATTCAGGCATCGTGGAATAGGCTACCTTGAAAATCAGACATTTCCTCTAGGCTATTTGGTCTTTGAAAAGTAATTGAAGTTATGGTAGCCGATTTAGAAGTTCTACTGCTCCAATATAATGATTCTGTGATTTAATTTCTAATCAGTTTTTATGAGCGATGTAGCCGCTTTCGTTTGTTACCGGTCGTTTCAATTGAAGGGTGTTACGAGAATCTGCTGTGCTTGTTGTGTAAAATCATGAGCGGTTATAACATCGAATTTTGCCTTCATCTTGGTTTTCCATACAATGCGTTCCATTACAAAGGAACCCTGTTTCTGCTCTTTGTCTCGTTTGAAAACATGATACAAAAATCCATTAACAACTCTTCGACATCTCAAATGGCGAGACTGACTAGCTACCAAATCGACGGACTGAATTTGTGTCAGGAGCATGATGTTTATTTAGTCAGGCAACACCACACATTATTCTGACATATTTTAATGAAATCATGTAAATGTAAAAATTATGTGAATGTCAATGCATAAATCTCATTACGTAGTTCTGTAAACAAATACATTATTCTTAAAGTGGTAATGCACACGTTCCCCCCCTTACAGGCCATTACAACAATTAAACATAACATTTAAGTCCTTGAAAATGACAATTAAGTACTTGAAAAAGTCCCTGAAAGTACTTGCATTTGACTTGCCAATGTCCATATCCTGTATAGGCTACTTGCTCAGGCCGCAAATGAAAGATAAAATCACCTGTTATTGAAATTATGAACGCATCATTGGCTTTCCCGTCAGATCTGACAGTTCTGACGTCAGATCTGACAGATCTGACGTCAGATCTTTACTCATTTGGGCCAGTAGTTTCAGTTGGATGGCACTGGCCCTGTGTAATCTACTACTTGCAAATGTACTAATGTCGAGCCCTACTGTGTGCGGTTCACGTAAGGCCTATATGTCTATCACCTTGTGATCGCCGTTAGCAATGTTTTACGTTTTCGGGTAGATGGAAAGGCAATTAAATGGTAACTTCAAAGTAGCCTATGCCTATCTCAAATCAAATCTAATTTTATTGGTCACATACACATGTTTAGTGGATGTCAATGCGAGTGTAGCGAAATGCTTGTGCTTCTAGTTCTGACCGTGCAGTAATATCTAACAAGTAATCTAACAATTTCACAACAACTACCTTATACACACAAGTGTAAAGGAATTAATAAGAATATGTACATTTAAATAAATGGATGAGCGAAGGCTGGGCGGGGTAGGCAAGATGCAGTAGATGGTATAGAGTACAGTATATACATATAAGATGAGTAATGTAGGGTATGTAAACTTTATATAAAGTGGCATTGTTTAAAGTGACTAGTGATACATTTATTACATCCAATTTTTTATTATTAAAGAGGCTAAAGACTTGATTCAGTATGTTGGCAGCAGCGACTCAATGTTAGTGGTGGCTGTTTAACAGTCTGATGGCCTTGAGATAGAAGCTGTTTTTCAGTCTCTTGGTTCCAGCTTTGATGCACCTGTACTGACTTTACCTTCTGGATGATAACGGGGTGAACAGGCAGTGCCTTGGGTGGTTGTTGTCCTTGATCTTTTTTGCCTTCCTGTGACATTGGGTAGTGTAGGTGTCCTGGAGGGCAGGTAGTTTGCCCCCGGTGATGAGTTGTGCAGACCTCATTACTTTCTGGAGAGCCTTACGGTTGTGGGCAGAGCAGTTGCCGTACCAGGCGGTGATACAGCCCGACAGGATGCTCTCGATTGTGCATCTGTAAAAGTTTGTGAGTGTTTTTGGGGACAAGCCAAATTTCTTCAGCCTCCTGAGGTTGAAGAAGCACTGTTGCGCCTCTTGAGATGAGAGATGTTCCTACCCTCACCACCTGGGGGCGGCCCGTCAGATAGTCCAGGACCCAGTTGCACAGGGCGGGGTCGAGACCCAGGGTCTCGAGCTTAATGACGGGTTTGGAGGGTACTATGGTGTTAAATTTTGAGTTGTAGTCAATGAACAGCATTCTTACATAGATATTCCTCTTGTTCAGATGGGATAAGGCAGTGTGCAGTGTGATGGAGATGCATCGTCAGTGGACCTTTGGGGCGGTAAGCAAATTGGAGTGGGTCTAGGGTGTCAGGTAGGCTGGAGGTGATATGATCAAAACAAAATACTGCATAGTTTCCTAATGAACGCAAAGCGAGGTGACCATCTCTGGCGGCGCCATGTCTTCTCTGGGGGAATCATGATTATTTGCATAAATCAAGAAGCCATTTGTTTTGATAACTCCCTCACAAGTGCTTTACACTACAGAAACACTGCAAGCTAAACACTAGTCTGGCTGGTGTTCATCTGAATTAAAGGGTAACTACACAAAAAATAATCTAAATTACTCAGATTTTTTCCAGACCTAAGAAATGGCCCCCTAGTGTGGTTTAAGCTTTGTTGTTGGCATAGACATTACATTTTTTTTGTTTTTCTATGACAATTTGTGATTTTGACAGACAAAACCTGAAGAAAAAAAAACAGGGAAATCATGCTGTCGTTTTGGTATCAAGTATAGTTATTTTTCTAATTCTGCCCTCTAGAGGATTTTACAGAAAAAAAACACATGGCAATTTGAAATCTACAATAAATCCATGTCTGCACTTTATGTTTAACAGTCTCTTTTCTTTCCTGTTTCGGTAAATCTATCAAGCTCAGTGTAAAAACACAAGGGCATGCTAATGTTGGCTAGTCATTATTTGCCTGGTTATGTATGGAATGATGAGACATTATGAGACATTATTATCATGTGCTGGTGCCACCAACTGAAAGAGGTGAGGAGTGTTTCTGTCGAACCCTGGAGAGGGAGAGGAAGAGAGGTGGAGAGAGAGGGATGAGGAGATGGAAACAGAGAAGAAAGAGCAGTGAAGACACTGGAATGGGCAGAGGAGATGATAAAAGACTGGATAAAGGAATGGGAAGAAGACATTTAGAGGGCATGAAGGGAGATGTTTAGGGGATGAAGGGAGGGATGGAGAGAGGCGCATCCTCCCCCACACGCTCCCGTTCCCCGGGCAACACAGAGGAATTTGTGGTGTTTATGTAACGAACTGGAGGACTGGCTCCGAAACACACACACACACACACACACACACACACACACACACACACACACACACACACACACACACACACACACACACACACACACACAACAAAGGCAGGATTAGGGAGACTGGAATAACACTGCACAAGACTTCTTCAGCCACCAGAAATAAACCTGTATACGTCTTCAGCCCCCAGAAATAAACCTGTATCCAACCAGTATTAAAACAAACATGCCAAGGTTGCTAGGTCTATTATGGCCCTAAACTGGTAAAGGAAGCTCGTCAATGTGTCTGCATGTGCATTCATGCATGTGTGTGTGTGAGTGTCTGTGTGCATCCTTGCGCCTGTGTGTGTGCGTCACAGACCCAGATTTATGTGTGGCATGTTTCTCTCTCTTGGGCAGGTCCATTTCCTTTTACAGGGTCGATACACATTGACGAAGCAGTATTTTACCCACTCTACAATGAAGAGACTGCCCTGTTTGTGTCCTACACACACTTCAGCTGTGTGGGAATCTTTAGAGCCACAAATAACAATACACAACACCCCCAGTCACACCCATATTGACATACCCACATGATCGCTCTCTCTCTCACACACACACACACACACACACACACACACACACACACACACACACACACACACACACACACACACACACACACAGACACACACG